>NC_090831.1:16133624-16435821 GCF_028021215.1 Eschrichtius robustus
AACTGGGCATAGAGGGAACATATCTCAACATAATAAAAGCTATTTATGACAAACCCACAGCCAATATAATACTCAACCGTGAAAAGCTGAAAGGTTTCCGACTGAAATCTGGAACAAGACAAGGATGCCCACTCTCACCAATTTTCTTCAACATAGTATTGAAATCCTAGCCACATCAATCAGACAAGCAATAAAAGGTATCCAAATTGGTATGGAAGAGGCAAAATTGTTTTATATGCAGATGACATGATACTATATTTACTGGGTTGGCCAAAACGTTTGTTCAGGTTTTCTGTAAGATCTTACAGAAAAGCCCAAACGAACTTTCTGGCCAACCCAATAGAAAACCCTAAAGACCCCACACAAAAACTACTAGAACTGATAAACGAATTCAGTAAAGTAGGCGGATACAAGATTAACATATAGAAACCAGTTGTATTTCTTTACACTAACAATGAAATATCAGAAAAGGAATGTAAACAAACTATCGCTTTTAAAATCACATCCAAAAAAAAAAAAAAAAAAAACCACCTAGGAATAAACTTCACCAAGGAAGTGAAAGACATATGCTGAGAACTACAAAACATTAATAAAGGAAATTAAAGATGATTCAAAGAAATGGAAAGATATCCCATGCTCTTGGACTGTAAGAATCAATATTGTTAAAATGGCAATACTACCCAGAGCAATCTACAGATTTAATGTGATCCTAGAACAAATAATCCTAAAATTTATGTGGAACCATAAAAGACCCAGAATTGCCAAAGCAATCCTGAAGAAAAAAGCTGGAGGCAAAACCCTCCCAGACTTCAGACAATACTACAAAGCTACAGTAATCAAAACAGTGTTATGTTGGCACAAAAACAGATGGATCAATGGAACAGAATAAAGAGCCCAGAAAAAAACCCACACAACCTATGGTCAATTAATCTTTGACAAAGGAGACAAAAATATAAAATGGGAAAAAGACAAGTCTCTTCAGCAAGTGGTGCTGGGAAAGTTGGACAGCTGCATATAAATCAATGAAGTTAGAACACGCCCTCACACTATGCACAAAAACTCAAAATAGCTTAAGGACTTAAACATAAGTTGTGACACCATAAAACTCCTAGAAGAGATCAGAGGCAAAACATTCTCTGACATAAATTGTACCAATGTTTTCTTAGGTCAGTCTCCCAAGCCAATAGAAATAAAAACAAAACTAAACAAATGGACCTAAATCAAACTTACCAGCTTTTGCACAGCAAAGGAAACCATAAACAAAACGAAAAGATAAGCTACAGAACAGGAGAAAACACTTGCAAACCATGTGACTGACAAGGGCTTTATTTCCAAAATATACAAACAGCTCATACAACTCAACGACAAAAAACAACCCAATCGAAAAATGGGAAGACCTAAATAGACATTTCTCCAAAGAAGACATAGAGATAGCCAATAGGCATATGAAAAGATGCTCAACATCACTAATTATTAGAGAAATGCAAGTCAAAAGCACAATGAGGTACCACCTCACACCAGTCAGAATGGCCATCATTAAAAAGTCTATAAATGGGCTTCCCTGGGGGTGCAGTGGTTGAGAATCTGCCTGCTAATGCAGGGGAAACGGGTTCGAGCCCTGGTCTGGGAAGATCCCACATGCTGCAGAGCAACTGGGCCCGTGTGCCACAACTACTAAGCCTGCACTTCTGGAGCCTGTGCTCCGCAACAAGAGAGGCCACGAGTGAGAGGCCCGCGCACCGCGATGAAGAGTGGCCCCCGGACTTTCCTGGTGGCACAATGGTTAAGAATCTGCCTGCCAATGCAGGGGACACGGGTTTGAGCTCTGGTCCAGGAAGATCCCACAAGCTGTGGAGCAACTAAGCCCGTGCACCACAACTACTGAGCCTGCGCTCTCGAGCCCAAGAGCCACAACTACTCAGCCCACATGCCACAACTACTGAAGCCCATGCTCCTAGAGTCCGCACTCCACAACGAGGGAAGCCACCACAATGAGAAGCACGTGCACCACGACGAAGAGTAGCCCCTGCTCGCCACAACTAGAGAATGCCAGCACGTAGCAATGAAGACCCAATGCAGCCAAAACTAAATAAATTTATTTAAAAAATAAATCAATAAATTTATTTAAACAAAAAAGAGTCTATAAATAACAAATGCTGGATAGACTGTGGAGAAAGGGGAACCCTCTTACACTGTTGGTGGGAGTGTAAATTGGTGCAGCCACTATGGAAAACAGTATGGAGGTTCCTCAAAAAACTAAAAATAGAGTTGCTATATGATCCAGCAATCCCACTCCTGGGTATATACCCAGACAAAACTATAATTTGAAAAGATACATGCACCCCAATGTTCACAGCAGCACTATTCATAATAGCCAAGACATGGAAGCAACCTAAACATCCACTGACAGATGAATGGATAAAGAAGATGTGGTACATATGTACAGTGGAATACTACTCAGCCATAAATAATAATGAAATAATGCCATTTGCAGCAACATGGATGGACCTAGAGATTATCATACTAACTGAAATAAATCAGAAAGAGAAAGTACCATATGATATCACTTATATGTGGAATCTAAAATATGACACAAATGAACCTATCACCGAAACAAAAACAGACTCACAGATAAAGAGAACAGACTTATAGTTGCCTTTACAACTACAAGGGGGAGGAGGCGTATGGGAGGGAAGGAATGGGAGTTTGGGATTAGCAGAGGCAAACTATTATATACAGGATGGATTAACAAGGTCATACTGTATAGCACAGGGAACTATATATTCAATATTGTGACAAACCACAATGGAAAAGAATATGAAAAAGAATAAATATATGTAGAACTCAGTCACTTCGCTGTACAGAAGAAATTAACAACACTGTATATCAACTATATTCCAATAAAATTTAAAAAAAAAATACGAGTATTGCCACCTAAAACAGGGCTAGGGCTGCTGAGGGGAACGTTTAAATTAAGTTGAGCCAAAGTTTGGGGATATTACTGCTTGTGCACAGTGAGCAGTGCTACTCAAAGTACAGAAGGATGCTATAATTTCTCAGGTTTTACATTGAATTTTATTTGATTTCACAATCAGATAACAGTTATTCCACAGGATAAAGAAAATAGCTGGAATACAATTGCCAAGCCTTTGTCGACTTTATAGCTGAGTTAGCTGGAAACAGGCCAGGCCTTAAGTGGTTTTTTCACACATTCTTCTTAGAGAAAAGGCTACTCTGCACCACGTAACAACAACCCACACATCCAACACACACAGCTGCATTTGAAGCTGGGCCTGAACAGAAGTTACGTTAATGGCTGTAATCTCAATAATAAGGCAACTTCCCTCTGGTTCCACACAGTTGTCACTTTTATTTAGATAGGAATTCTAATAACTAGCAAAGTGGTTGTACCTCCTCATCTACCAGGGCAACTAAGTCTTTTTTTTCCCCCTTGATTATAAGTATTTTACTTAAAATTAAGCAGAGGTAGAAACCTTCACTACCCCTCATTGCTTTTTAGCAACTAAAAGTCGCACTTTGAAATTACTCATTTTAATCAGCTCAATGAATTGGACAACTAACAGCCCCACCCTTCACAAACCAAGAGAATACTTAGAACTTAATAAATAACAATAAGCGAACATTAAAAATTTCTCTTATACCTAGGACTTCATTCCCAACCAGGTATATTTCCATTCTCACAGTGAATGGGAATCCTTAAAGTTGCACGTAACTATTATTTCGTGTCTCTCTATAGCTAGGACTTTGTATTAAATTAAATTTCACTATTCCCTCATCAGAATCTTTCTACCTAGAGTAGAGGACATGTTTGAGGGTTATATAAATTAGCACTTCACATAATATTGGGATTTCAGATTTTAAAAAGATGCAGAGTTCATTACCAATAATGGCCAATAGCACATATCAGACCACCACTCCTACAGATAACAACTGAAAACTCTGAATAAAATATATTTTTAAAAAGTAAAGGTACTGGACAACAACCAGAAGTAGACAGAAGAGGGGGAGCGCGCTGCACTCAAATAACAGCCTCGCGTGAGATTTCTATTTTTAATAGCTTTTCACTGAGGGGAGGTCCCAAGTGGCAACTTGGAGAGAAGCCAAGTTTTACTGGTTAAGGAATCGGAGGACAGAGTTTGGGGTAACCAACAGCAACTGAAATATGAGGGGAGGAACCCCAGAAAAGAGGTATAAATTCTGCATATCCCTTGTCCAATCTCTGGGTGACCTGTGAACTTTACGTGCATGGCACAAACTTCAGGTAGCCCAGGTAAAGCTAAAACAACTGCGTAGAGATTTCAGCTGTCCACCCGCCCTCCCCCTACACACACACACACACACACACACGCACAAAGACAACAAGAGTTTGGAGTTTAACCAAGTTAACTGCCCACTAAAAAATTCAATATTTTTCAGAGGTATGTAACAGAATCCAGTCTTTACAATGTATCCATTTATAATGACCATAATACAAATCAAGAGCACTGGACATGTGAAGTAAAAGGAAAATGTGACCTACATATAAATCAATAAAAACCTGAAGCCTACTAAACATTTTCCTTTTATCTATGGATCAACTGATGATTTCTTATTCCATACAGCTTTCTGCTCATAAATTACATTCTCCAAACTTTCCTTAAGATGATATATAACCTTTATATTGCAATCAAGTGAATATCTGGTTTGCATATTTCAGTTCCTTAAGATAATTTACTTTCTTTAGAAATTTATGCTACTATCAAATATGATGAATGAATCTGAAATGATTCTTAAATTTAGTTATAATAAAGTCTACTTAGTATTCAACACTTTGTTATTTAAGTGTTTTAAGAAAGAGCCATTTTAAATATTTATCAATAAATATAATTTTATAGCACTCTTCAAAGAAACAGTCGATTTTACCCAGCCGGGATACACTGGCAATCCACTTAAGAAAAGACAACAGATTAAAGATTCCCTTATGTTGTTTCTCCAAAAATAAATGTTAAACATTTAGTAGGTATCACTGAAACAGATGAAAGGATAATGACCTTTTAAATACCTTAATATTGTCCTACAGTGTGGGAAAAAAAGATCTATCCAGGCCTATAAAAGCAGTAATAAAGAGTAATAAACAAGAATGTATGGTAGAGGTAGTCATAAAAAATCTAGGACCATCTTGACATCCACTCAGAATAACCAGTAAATGAATATTTAAGACATGTTTATTTCCATATCTTCATTTCCCACTGTAATACATTGCTTCTCCACTTAATATATGAATTTCGTATATATACTGCCTTACTTTGGTCAACTATATAACTATACTTCACACTGCAGACCTCACTAGAACCTTAAAAATCTAAACACAAATTCTACCTCTAACTGCCAAGACTTTGGGGATTAAAATAACTGATAGACCATCATTTTTTATTTACATCAGTTCAGTTTATACATGTTTAACTTATTCTAATGACCGTTTCCAATGTGAAAACCAAGTTTAAAATAACTTGATCACCTTGTTTCAAACACAGCTGTTCACATACCATAGTCCAGCTCCATCCATGTAAGTAAATCCTGTATCAGAGATAAAAGCTACTTAGCATAAATTCAGTGAAGTTGAGCCTTTCATAAACAGCATGAAAATATGGGTTGAAGAAAATTTTCCAGGATGCTACTATAAGTAGCTTTTTTTCTGCAGTATTAATGCAGTGAAATAAAATATTACATTTATTTAAAATATAGATGAGATTATTCCATTCTGTCCAAACCTATTAAATACCTTCCAAAAGTTTCGTAATTCAGTCCTAGAAATTCTTGGAGCCGTGAGCATTTCCTGTTCAGAAATGTTACCTCTATAGAAGCTCCCAGGAAATTTCCGAAAAATATAATCTTCTAATTTAAAAGTTGATCGATTTGCCAAATGATGCAGCCAGGTTTGCTTCTCTAAAAGCTTCTGATAAGGTCTGCAAAGGGAAGAAATTTAGAATTAAAAACCAAGTATTTGTGAATCAGAAGAAACTTGAGATAGCCGTTAATTGCGTATGTTGTTACCGGATGTGCATGACAGACTCTAGCTATATCTTCACAGGATGCTCCATATTCCAGTGCAAGAGCAGCTTCGTTTATCATTTCACCAGCGCCCTTTCAAATAATAAACCAAGAGGTAATTGTGTTTCTATGGCAAAAACAACTACCTTCTAATACAAGAGATTAGAACAGTTAATTGCCTCCAGTCAGAAAAACCTTAACAGAAAAAAGCAGTTCAGAAGTTAAGAGCCTGGGCTCTGAAGCGAGATGGCCTGGATTCAACTCCTACCACGTACTGCCCTAACCACTCACTGACTCTGTGCTTCGGCCCATTTATTCACCTCAAAAATGGGAACACCACCACCTACCTCACAGGGTCATGGAAACTAAAGTTAATGCATGCATCTAGGAAAAACTGCTACAGAGTAAGCACTCAAATGTTCTAGTATCATTACTGATGCACCAGATACCTAGGGGAGGGCATACCTCATGTGCAGTGGCAGGAAAGGCTTCTCTTAGAAGGTAACATCTGAGCTAAGACCTGAATAATAAGCCAGTCATGCAAAGATGTGAAGGCAGAGGATTCTAGAACAAAGGCTTTAAAATGGAACAAGCTCAGCCTATTAAGAAATTGAGAGAAGGCCCATGAGACAGGGAATTAGTGAGCAAAGGGGATGAGTGGAAAGAGATGAGGTCAGAAAAGTAACCAGGGCCAAATTCAGTGGGGCCTTTTATGTAAGTCTGTAGCACAAAGGACCACTAGAGTTTTAAGCAGGCAAATGGCCTGGTGTATGTTTTAAAGGGATAATCTTAGTTGCAGCATGGAATGCAGATGATACGATGGGCAAGAATGTCAGTGCTAGAAACGATACATGAAGAAGCCATATTCAAACTTTTGCTAGTAAATAATTAACCGCAGAATGTAAACACCAGGTAGTTTTAAATTAATCTACTAAATAACAATGCTTTCCAGAAATCCTAGTGGGATTTCTGGTTTAAAGTACTCACTGGTCCTAGAATATGTGCTCCCAATACTCTGTCTGTTGATTTCTGCCCAAGTATCTTCACCATGCCATCTGTGTCAGCATTTGTCTTAGCTCTGCTGTTAGCAGCAAATGGGAATTTCCCAACTTTGTACTCAATACCCTGTGAGAAGCAGAAAATGAGAACGTACATAAACTATCAAAAAATTCATTCCCATTTGGTGAAAGCGTCTACCATTTGTTCAGAAAATAAATCCCAAGAAGGCAATTCTTCACCAAGCATATAGAAGGAAAGACCAAAAGGCTTGTTACTGAAATGTATTTTGGGTACAAACACAAGCAAATGCAAATGTCAGCCCACCTGGATATATTTCAAAGCCAAATATAAGAGCTCTGGAATTACTAGTTTTTGAATACAGGCAACCAAATGATCTCCTTTAAGATACAAAGTAAAAAATTGTACAAACTTACCTGTAATGTTCTACATAGTTATTAAAATGCATTAATGCAATAATGAAAGGATTCTCAACCACTGGTGTTAACTCAAATCACACATTAGAGGAAAACTACTCTCATTCAGAATTACCTCTTCTTTCAACTGCTCTTCTGATCTGCCAACCCAAGCAACTTCAGGGTGTGTGTAAATCACTGACGGTACACAATTGTAGTCAATGTGCACAGCGCCACCAGCCATCCCTTCAACACAGATAATGCCTTCATCCTCTGCTTTGTGAGCCAGCATTGGACCAGCAACCACATCGCCGATTGCATAGATACTGCCATGGAGATCAAAAGAAACAGTCAACTTCTGAAATCACAGACACTCATCTACAGTTATACCAGGGTAACAAAATACACGTTTCTAGTTATAAAGTCACCAAAAAATAAATCAAATACAGCTCTTCAAATATCGGTGAGTTCAGGTTCTAATCTTTGGGTGGTGAAAAAATTCAATTAATTACTTTTGCTTTTACATGTTATAAGTTTACTGTTCTTCCCCAAAGCCAATGTACTTTTTAAGCATGACAAAAGCCTTATTTTCAAAATAGTGTTTGCTTAAAATTATTGAAAATGCAGGTAAGTATCCAACTTACTTTGGAATTTTAGTTTGGAATCTGGTATTTACTGGAATTCTACCTCTAGGATCCAGCTCAATTCCAAGCTCCTCTAGTCCCAAATTCTTAGTAAAGGGTCGTCGGCCAATGCAAACCAGGAGTACATCACAAGTGATAACTTCAACTTTACCACCAGAAGCAGCTTCAATACTAGATAATGAACAGTGTATAACTGTTAAACACACATCTATATGAACAGCTGACAGACTTGGAAATTTAAGACTAGACATTTCTCAAGTATCGATGACACTTCTAACAGTGTAAGTTTATTTTATTATAAACATAAACGTAAGGGTCAGGCAAAGAAAAATGTACATATTCTCTAGAGGTCTATCATTAGAACCTCACAACAACAGGCTGTATAACACAGTTTAAGAACATTAAGTCTTAGAGACCGACAGATCCAAGTTCAAGTAGTGCTTCTGCCCCCACCAGCCATGTGACCTTAGGCAAGTTATTTCAGTGTTAAACAAACAGAATGCCAAGCACAGTAAGCAACTGAATCAATAATATTACTGATTTCCCCATGTATCTGTCTAAAAATACTGAATTAATTTTACTGAATGTTGAGAGTTTAAATTTTTCTGAGTGTATACTATGAAAAAGTACATTACAAATGAGAACACTGGCTTAATTTTTCTATCATCAATGCAATCGTGAATTTCAATGGACTGACTTGATAAGCAATACTGAGTTATACTACACAGTAAAATGGTATTAAGTTATAAAAGAATCTGATTCTAAAAACTGAATGTTTTTCTTAAAGAAACGCACAGAAGGGTATCATAACAAAAACAAACGTAGCATACTTACGAAACATCAATTTTTCCATCTGACTTCTTAGTAGCACCAGTAACTTTAGTATTCAATTTAAATTTAAATCCTTGTTTTTGAAGGATGCGTTGAAAGTTTTTAGATATCTCCATATCAATTCCAATTCCACCAACATGACCCAAAAACTCAACTGCTGTCACGTCTGCACCAAGTCTTTGCCAAACTGAGCCCTGCAAATAATAAAAAAACAATAATCATAAAAATAAAGGCTTCTATAGCAAATGTTTAAAAAAATCATCTTAAACAGTTTATTGTAAGGTATTTTCTTGTGTTAATATGCTCCTATTAGAAACTCTGAGGTTTAAAATTAATACTGTGACAAACATATATAACTTAATATTCACTAACTCAACATGTACTGAGCACGTACTATATGCTAGGCACCATTTTAGGTGACAGACTTACGTCAGTAAACAAAACACTGCCCTCAGGGACCTTAAATTCTGACAGGGAAGACAAGTAAGTAAAATTCATGCAGAGGATAGTAAAAGAGCTATGAGAAAAATAAAACAGGAAGTAGAACCAGGACTACTGAAAGGAGAGGGACTGTAATTTTAAACAGTGTGGCCAGGGGAAGGCCTCACTGCGAGTGCCATTTGCACAAAGACTTGGAGAAGGAATGAAATACACTGGTAATGGGTCCAGAAAGAGGAACAACAGTGGGAAGGAAGGTCTTGAGGGGGAAGAAGTAACCTCTTATTGCTAATTACTGATGCTTGCAAAATATTAAGCTGATTTCATATTTTATTTTCTCAACAGAGAAATGTTTACATTTTCATTCAAATTATTTAAAGTAAATGCTTTAAAGTAAATTTAAAGTAAATGCTGGCTTTTTATTTTAACAACATTTTATCAGTTATAACTTGTGAATACTTATATGTGAAACTGGCAATATGAAGATAATTTTACAGCATTAAATAAACTATGAAAAGCTATGAATATATCCTTTGCAAGAATCTGTATTAAATTCATCTCATAATTTAAAATTCACCTTAAGAGTTTACCTTACCAACTAAATTAAGTTCATGTATTCATTTTAAAAATTTCATGAATTTTTGGGGTCAGAGCTGAGTTAACTAGAGGCAATACAATGACACTAACAATCCAATAACAAGCATACATGAAAAGGTAACTCAAAATCATGGACCTAAATGTAAAACCCAAGGTTATAAAACTTCTAGAAGAAAATATAGGAGAGAATCTTTGTGACCTTGAGTAGGCAAAGATTTCTTAGCTACAATACCAAATGCACAATCCATAAAAGAAAAAGATAAATTAGACTTCATCAAAATTAAAAACTTCTCTTCAAAAGACAGTATTATGAACCCAAAAAGAGAAACCACAGGCTGTGAAGAAATGTTTGCAAACCATCTACTGGGGGCTTCCCTGGTGGCACAGTGGTTAAGAATCCACCTGCCAAGGCGGGGGACACGGGTTCGAGCCCTGGTCCAGGATGATCCCACATGTGGCAGAGCAACTAAGCCCGTGTGCCACAACTGCTGAGCCTGCGCTCTAGAGCCCGTGAGCCACAGCTACTGAGCCCGTGTGCCACAACTACTAAAGCCCACACGCCTACAGCCCGTGCTCCGCAACAAGAGAAGCCACGGCAATGAGAAGCCCACACACTGCAATGAAGAGCAGCTCCCGCTCACCACAACTAGAGAAAGCTCACATGCAGCAAAGACCCAACGCAGCCAAAAATAAAATTTTAAAAAAACATATAAAGGATTTAAATAAAGAATCTAAATCCAGATTACATAAAGAACTCTCAAAACTCAATAACAAAAAAAAAGAACCTGGAAGGAAATCCAAAAAAGAGGGGCTATATGTATACATATAGCTGATTCACTTTGCTGTACAGTTCCTTTTTTTTTTTAACGAGTAAAACTGGTTTATTCGGGAATATCAAAGAATTGCAATTTGGGGCATACGACCCATGGTGAACCACAGGCAAGTCCGGAGAACAAAGAAGATGAACGTTTCTCTTATAGAGGAGAAGGTGGAGTTGGGAAGGCTGTTACAAATAAAAAGTCCATTGGAGCCCTGCAAATTGGAAGTTGTAGTGGTTTTTTATTAGCTGAATAATGACAGTCTCCCATTGGCAAGGTTATTGCAAGGAGAATCTTCCTTCCTTCTGCTGGGGTAGTACAGTAGTAACCTTCTTCCTGTTGGAGATGTGAGGTATGTCTCCTCCTGTTGGGTCTGCAACTGACTACTAGTGGTAGGGTGAGAGAGCTCCTCCTTCTGGCCTCCAAACTCCTTTTTTTAAAAAAATTTAATTTAATTTATTTATTTTATACAGCAGTTTCTTATCTACTTTATACATATTAGTGTATATATGTCAATCCCAATCTCCCAATTGCTGTACAGTTCCTTGAAAGGTTAAAAAAGGAATTACTCCTAAGTATATCCTCAAAATAAATGAAAACAGATGTCTACACAAACACTTGTACACAAATGTTCATAGCAGCATTATTCACACTAGCCCCAAAGTGGAAACAACCCAATTGTTCATCAACTGATGAGTTAATTTAGAAAATGTGCTATATCCATAGAATGGAATATTATTTGGCCATAAAGAGAAATTAAGTATACCTGAACGTTGAGAACATTATGCTAAGTGAAAGAAGCCAGACACAAATTCCCACATATTGCATGAATTCCATTTATATGTAATGTTCAGGATAGGCAAATCCATAGACACAGTAAATAGATTTCCAAGGGCTGGAAGAAGGGAGGAATATAGAATGACTACTAATAGTCACGGGGTTTCTTTCTGGGGTGATGAAAATGTTCTGGAATTAGATACTGATGACAGATGCATAACTTTGTGCATATACTAAAAATCACTGAATTGTACACTTTAAATGGGTGAACTATATATGTAAATTTTATCTCAATAAAGATGTTTAAAAGAAAGGAATCACTCTTCTGAACCTAAATCGAAATAGTAAGAGTAGAAATGATGAGAAGCAGCATCTCGAAGTCTGTAATTCAAAGTAAGGAACAATGAGCATAGCTAGACAAGTGCCCTAACTCTTTAGGAAAGCTGATTTCAAAATCCTTAGAGATAGGAAAACTCCAATAACATCTACAATTTATTTACCGCTTGTTAAATGCCAGGCACTATGTTAAGTTTCTTAAATGTATTAACTTTATAAAATCCCAACAAAATCTTATAAGGCAATTATTCTTTTCCTCATTTTTATGATGAATCAACTAGTTCAGAGAGGGTTATAAATTTAACAAGGACATAAAGTCATTAAGAGGAAGAGCTAAAATTCAAATTTATATCTGATTCCAAAACCTATGTTCTTGAAAGCACTACATTAAACTGTAATGGAAGAAGGAACAAGAACTATAAATAAAAAATAAGTCATATGACTAACTTTATGAGAAAGTAAAGAGATATGTATGACTACACAGTAAATTCTCTGATAAGCCTAAATTTTTAAAATGACATGTGAAAACTCATTCAATATGGTAACAGACACCTAAAACATTGTGGCAAGATATTTGGAATGACCCAAGGCTTGTAAAAAACCTAAAGCAAAAGTGCAGAGATGGAGGAAATAGAATTACTGCTTGGGGATATTATTATACTGTTTAACAAAAGAAAGTAAATCTATTATTATTCCTTTTTTCTTGCTTGTTTTATCCATCTGTGAGAACCATTTTCAAAGTGGAGTGAACTCAAGAAATATCATTAAGCAAGAAGTGAAGCCCAAGACAACAACAACTAATGATTTTGGATGAATTAACTCGCTAATCAAACAAATTAGATCAGAGTTTGGATAACAGAGAGTCAATCAGTGAACTCTGGGAACTTAATTAGCATAAGAGAACTGCCAAAGGTGGAAAAGAATAGATTCTAAAGAAGAACAGATTCTGGAGATTAGCTCAAGACGGTGGACTAGAAGGACATGACCTCACCCCCTTCTTACGGAAACACCAAAATCACAACTAATTGCTGAATGACCATCGACTAAAAAATGCTGGAACCAACCAAAAAGGATACCCTACATCCAAAGACAAAGAAGCCACAACAAGACAGTAGGAGGGGCACAATCTAGCTAAAATCAAATCCCATACCCGCCGGTGGGCGACCCACTACTGGAAAACAATTATACCACAGAAGTTCTCCCACAGGAGTGAAAGTTCTGAGCCCCACAACAGGCTTCCCAGCCTGGGAGTCCGGGAGCAGGAGGAGGAGTCCCCTGAGAATCCGGCTTTGAGGGACAGCGGGGTTTGATCGCAGGACTTCCACAGCACTGGGGGAAAGAGAAACTCCACTCCTGGAGGGCACACACAAAATTTCATGCACACCAGGACCGAGGGGAAAAAAGCAGTGACCCCATAAGAGACTGGGCCAGACCTACCTGCTAGTATTGGAGGGTCGCCTGCAGAGGCAGGGGGCAGCTGTGGCTCACTGCAGGGGCAAAGACACTGGCAGCAACAGCTCTGGGGAGTACCCATCAGCACGAGCCCTCCCGGAGGCAGCCATCAATCCCACCAAACACCCTGTAGGCTCTAGTGCTGGGTCACCTCAGGCCAAATAACCAACAGGACGGGAACACATCCCCACCCATCAGGAAGCCTGCCAGCCTCTTAGACAGCCTCATCCACCAGAGAGCAGACAGCAGAAGCAAGAACCACAATACTGTAGTCCACGGAATGGAAACTGCAATCACAGAAAGTCAGTCAAAAGGAGATGGCAGAGGAATTTGTCCCAGATGAAGGAAAAAGATGAAATCCCAGAAGAACAATGAAGAGAAGTGGAGATAGCCAACCCACCAGAAAAATAATTCAGAATAATGATAGTGAAGATGACCTAAGATCTAAGAATGGAGGCAAGGATCGAGAAGATGCAAGAAATGTTTAACAAAGACCTAGAAAACTAAAGAACAAACAGAGATGAACAATAACTGAAGTGAAAACTACATTAAAAGTAATCAATAGCAGAATAAGTGAGGCAGAAGAACGGATAAGTGACGTGGAAGACAGAATGGTGGAAATCACAGTGTGAACAGAATAAATAAAAAAGAATGAAAAGAAATGAAAACAGTCTAAGAGACCTCTGGGACATCACTGAACGCACCAACATTCGCATTATAGGGGTCCCAAAAGGAGAAGAGAGACAGAAAGGACCTGAGAAAATATTTGAAGAGATAATAGCTGAAAACTTCCCTAACGTGGGAAAGGAAACAGTCACCCAAGTCCAGGAAGCGCAGGGAGTCCCAGGCAGGATAAACTGAAGGAGGAACACGCCAAGACACACAGTAATCAAACTGACAAAAATTAAACATGAAGAAAAAATATTAAAAGCAACAAAGGAAAAATGACAAATACCATACAAAGGAACTCCCATAAGGTTATCAGCTGATTTCTCAGCAGAAACTCTGCAGGCCAGAAGAAAGTCACACGATATATTTAAAGTGATGAAAGGGAAGAACCTACAACCAAGAATACTCTACCCAGCAAGGCTCTCATTCAGATTTGATGGAGAAATCAAAGCTTTACAGACAAACAAAAGCTAGGAGAATTCAGCAAAACCAGACCAGCTTTCCAACAAATGCTAAAGGAACTTCTCTAGGCAAGAAAGAGACCAGTAATTTAAAACAACCTTATGCATATATAGACTGCTATATCAAAACCTTATGGGCACAGCAAACCCAAAACCTACAATACGTACAAACACAAAAGAGAAAAAGCAACTCAAACACAACACTAAAGATGGTCATCAAACCACAAGAGAAGGAAACAAAAGAGGAAGGGAAGAAAAAACACCTAGAAAAACAAAGACAAAACAATTAAGAAAATGGCAATAGGAACATACATACCGATAATTACCTTAAATGTAAATGGATTAAATGCTCCAACCAAAAGACACAGGCTTGCTGAATGAATACAAAAACAAGACCCGTATATATGCTGTCTATAAGAGATCCACTTCAGACCTAGGGACACATACAGACTGAAAGTGCGGGGATGGAAAAAGGTATTCCACACAAATGGAAATCAAAAGAAAGCTGGAGTAGCAATACTTGTATCAGACAAAATAGACCTTAAAATAAAGACTGTTACAAGAGACAAAGGACACTACATAATGATCAAGAGATCAATCCAAGAAGAAAATATAACAATTGTAAATATACATGCACCTAACATAGGTGCATCTCAATACATAAAGCAAATACTAACAGCCATAAAGGGAGAAATCGACACTAACACAATAATAGTGGGGGACTTTAACATCCCACTTTCATAATGGACAGATCATCCAGACAGAAAATCAGCAAGGAAGCACAGGCCTTAAATGACACATTAGACCAGATGGACTTAATTGATACTTAGAGAGCATTCCATCCAAAAGCAGCAGAATAGGGGACTTCCCTGGTGGTGCAGTGGTTGAGAATCGCCTGCCAATGCAGGGAACACAGGCTCAAGCCCTGGTCCGGGAAGATCCCACATGCCGTGGAGCAACTTAGCCTGCGAGCCACAACTACAGAGCCCATGTGCCTAGAGCCCATGCTCCGCAATAAAGAGAAGCCACCTCAATGAGAAGCCCGTGCACCGCAACGAAGAGTAGCTCCCACTCGCTGCAACTAGAGAAAGCCCGCGCACAGCAACAAAGATCTAACGCAGCCAAAAATAAATAAATTTAAAAAAAAAAAAAAAAGCAAAAGCAGCAGAATACACATTCTTCTCAAGGGCACGTGGAATATTCTCCAGAACTGACCACATGCTGGGTCACAAAGTGAGCCTCGGTAAATTTAAGAAAACTGAAATCATACCAAGCATCTTTTCCAACCACATCACTACAAGATTAGAAATCAACTACAAGAAAAAAGCTAAAAAACACAAACACATGGAAGCTAAACAATATGCTACTAAACAACCAATGGATGGATCCCTGGTCAGGAAACTAAGATCTCACTTGCCGCCCGGCTTGGCAAAAACAAAACAAAACAAAAATAACAAAACCTAGAGACAAATGAAAATGAAAGCACAACAATCCAAAACCTATGGGATGCAGCAAAAGCAGTTCTAAGACAGAAGTTTACAGCAATACAATCTTACCTCAGGAAGTAAGAAAAATCCGAAATAAACAACCTAAACTTACACCTAAAGCAACTAGAGAAAGAACAAACAAAACCTAAAGTTAGTAGAAGGAAAGAAATAAAGATCAGAGCAGAAATGAATGAAATAGAGACAACAGCAAAGATCAATGAAATTAAAAGCTCGTTCTTTGAAAAGATAAACAAAATTGATAAACCTTTAGCCAGACTTGTCAAGAAAAAAAAGGGAGAGGACTCAAATCAATAAAATTAGAAATGAAAATGGAGAAGTTACAACTGACACCACAGAAATACAAAGGATCATAAGAGACTACTACAAGCAACTATATGCCAGTAAAATGGACAACCTGGAAGAAATGGACAAATTCTTCAAAAGGTACAATCTCCCAAGACTGAACCAGGAAGAAATAGAAAATATGAACAGACCAATCACAAGCACCGAAATTGAAACTGTGACTTAAAAACTCCCAAAAAACAAACGTCCAGGACCAGATGGCTTCACAGGCAAATTCTATCAAACATTTAGAGAAGAGTTGACACCTACCCTTCTGAAACTGTTCCAAAAAATTGCAGAGGAAGGAAAACTCCCAAACTCATTCTATGAGGGTGATGACCCTGATATCAAAACCAGACAAAGATACCACAAAAAAAGAAAATTACAGACCAATATCACTGATGAACATAGACGCAAAAATCCTCAACAAAATACTAGCAAATCTGAATCCAATGATACATTAAAAGGATCATACACCACGATCAAGGGGGATTTTATCCCAGGGAGGCAAGGATTTTTCAGTATCCACAAATCAATCAGTGTGATACACCACATCAACAAACAGAGAAATAAAAACCATGTGATCATCTCAATAGATGGAGAAAAAGCTTTTGACAAAATTCAACACCCATTTATGATAAAAACTCTACAGAAACTGGGCATAGAGGGAACATACCTCAACGTAATAAAGGCCATATATGACAAACCTACAGCTAACATCATACTCAACAAAACAAGACAAGGATGTCCACTCTCACCACTTTCATTCAACATAGTTTTGGAAGTCTTAGCTACAGCAATCAAAGAAAAAAAAAAAGAAATAAAAGGAATCCAAACTGGAAAAGAAGTTAAACTGTCACTGTCTGCAGATGACATGATACTATACATAGAAAATCCTGAAGACTGTACCAGAAAACTACTAGAGCCCATAATCATGAATTCGGTAAAGTTGCAGGTTACAAAATTAATACACAGGAATCTGTTGCATTTCTATACACTAACAACAAAAGATCAGAAAGAGAAATTAAAGAAACAATCCCATTTACCATCATATCAAAAAGAATAAAATACCTAGGAATAAACTTACCTAAAGAGATAAAAGACCTGTACTCTGAAAACTATACTAGGCTGATGAAAGAAATCGAAGACTACACAACAGATGGCGAGATATACCATGTTCTTGGATAGAATCAATACTGTCAAAATGACTATCCTACCAAAGGCAATCTACAGATTCAATGCAATCCCTAACAAAGTACCAACGGCACTTTTCACAGAAGTAGAACAAAAAATCTTAAAGTTTGTGTGGAGAAACAAAAGACCCCGAATAGCCAAAGCAATCTCGAGAAAGAAAAATGGAGCTGGAGGAATCAGGCTCCCTGACTTCAGACTATACTACAAAGCTATAGTCATCAAAACAGTATGGTACTGGCACAAAAACAGAAATATAGATCCATGGAACAGGATAGAAAGCCCAGAAATAAACCCATGCACCTATGGTCAATTAATCTACGATAAAGGAGGCAAGACTATACGACGGAGGAAAGACAGTCTCTTCAATAAATGGTGCTGGGAAAACTGGACAACTACATGTAAAAAAAATGAAATTAAAATACTCTTTCTAACACCACACACAAAAATAAACTCAAAATGGATTAAAGACCTAAATGTAAGACTGAACACTATAAAACTTTTAGAGGAAAACATAGGCAGAACACTCCCTGACATAAATCACAGTAATATCTTTCTCAATCCATCTCCCAGACTAATTGAAATAAAAACAAAAACAAATGGGACCTAATTAAACTCAAAAGCTTTTGCACAGCAAAGGAAACCACAAACAAAATGAAAAGACAACCCACAGAATGGAAGAAAATATTTACAAATGATGCAACCAACAAGGGATTACTCTACAAACTTTACAAACAGCTCATAGGGCTTAATATCATAAAAGCAAAACAACCCAATCAAAAAATGGGCAGAAGACCTAAATAGACATTTCTCCAAAGAAGACATACAGATGGCCAAGAGGCACATGAAAAGATGCTCGACATTGCTAAGTATTAGAGAAATGCAAATCAAAACTACAACGCAGGGGACTTCCCTGGCAGTCCAATGCAGGGGGTACGGGTTCAATCCCTGGTGGGGGAGCTAAGATCCCACATGCCTCGCAGCCAAAAAACCAAAACATAAAACAGAAGCAATACTGTAACAAATTCAATAAAGATTTTTAAATGGTCCAAATCAAAAAAAAAAAATCTTAAAAAAAAAAAAAAACTACAATGAGATATCACCTTAAACCAGTCAAAATGGCTATCATCAAAAAATCCACAAACAATAAATGCTGGAGAGAGCGTGTAGAGAAGGGACCCCTCCTACACTGTTGGTGGGAATGTAAATTGGTACAGCCACTGTGGAGAACAGTATGGAGGCTCCTTAAAAAACTAAAAATAAAGCTACCATATGATCCTGCAATCCCACTCCTAGGCATATATCCAGGGAAAAACATGGTCCAAAAGAATACATGCACCCCAATGTTCATTGCAGCACTGTTTACAATAGCCAAGACATGGAAGCAACCTAAATGTCCACTGACAGATGAATGGATAAAGAAGATGTGGTACATATATACAAAGGAGTATTACTCAGCCAATAAAAAGAATGAAATTATGCCATTTGCAGCAACATGGATGGACCTAGAGATTGTCATACTGAATGAAGTAAGTCAGACAGAGAAAGACAAGTATCATATGATATCGCTTATATGTGAGGTTGAAAAAAGAAATATACAAATGAAGTTAGGAAGTTTGGGATTGATATGTACATACTACTATATTTAAAATGGATAACCCAATCAGGGAACTCTGATCAGTATTATGTAACAACCTAAATGGAAAAGAATTTGAAAAAGAATAAATACATATATACATATAACTGAATCACTCTGCTGTACACCTGAAACTAACACGACATTGTTAATCAACTATACTCCAATATAAAATAAAAAGTTAAAAAAGAAAAAGAAAAAAGAATAGACTCTGAAATGTGGAGCAGAGGTCAATCTCTGCTAAATACTAGAAGAGATTTTTAAACAGCTGGTTTGACAATCGTTAGACACTACCACAAGTGTTTCAAACAGGTCATGTAAACGACCCACAGTTTATTTTCTAAAAGTTTTTCTGGGCTGGTTAATGTAGTATATTTTGGTATCAGCAAGGTATTCAGTTATGTTTATAACTGGTTAAAGACTGTAGTATCAGGGACTTCCATGGTGGTCCAGTGGTTAAGACTCTGCGCTTCCACTGCAGGGGGCACAGGTTCAATCCCTGGTCAGGGAACTAAGATACCGCATGCGGCGTGGTGCAGACAAAAAAACAAAACAAAAACAACAACAAAAAAAGAAAAGCAATGGAGATTTAAATATGAATAAAACTCAATCTCTGCCTTTAAGGAGCTTATGGTCCTATAAAATAGACAGACATAAACAAATAGATTCAATATACTGTTATTAGTAGATGACGCAAAGATGCAGACACATTATACTGAAGACTCGAAGAAGGAAAGACCTGAGCTTTCTTAAACAGAAGTCTCCACTAGAAAGGTAACTTCTAAGCTGACATTTGAAAGGTATTTATTATATCAACAAATGTTTATAGAGCAATAATAAAGGCCAATACATGAGTACTTATTATAGATCAGCCACTACGCTAGATCCTAAAGACACACAGTAAATCAAACAGCCAGCATCTCTACCCTCATGGAGTTTATGATTTAATGAAAGAGAGACAAGTGAACAAGTAACATCAAGAAAGCAAGATAAAAGCTAGAACAAGAAGTATAGGGTGCAATGGAACACTCAGCAAGAGTACCTAAGGACATCTAGGGTAGGCAGGGAAGGGCTCAGAAAGTGCAGAAACTCGTAGAGGGATGAAATGTTCCAAACAGAAGGAAGGCCTACCTACAGACAAAGAATGCAGCTTGTTCAGGAACTGATATTTCAATATACCTTGAACATAGTTTGAGAGGGAAAGGGGTTAGAAATGAGGCTGGAGATTTGAGCCAGCACCAACCAACATTTAAGAGTTTGTACTTATCCTAACAGCTATAATGAGTCATTGAAGGGTTTTCAGCAGGGAAGAGACATGATTACATTTGTGTTACAGAAAAATCACTTCAGCCACTCTGAGGAAAACAGATTAGAAAAAGTTAAAGAAGTAAGAGAAACCCAGGGTAAGACATGATCTTGGCATGAACTGGGATCTAAGTAGATACATGAAAAGAGGAGGATATATTCATGAGCCACCTAACAGGTAGTTATCACATTACGACCCAGGGACTGACTCAATATGGGGCACAAAAGCATGGGAGAGGTCACATATAGTTTCCAAACTTCTTTAGGCCTCTAGATAGATGGCAGTACCACTCAGATATGGGAAATGTTAGAAAAGAAACAGGCTTTGTTTTATTTTGGGGAGTGAAAGAGGGAGAGAAAGGTTAAGAGGCACTTACTGAACTGAGTGCCTGTGAGACCTACAAACAGAGATGCTGGTAAGCATTCAGATATAAAAATTCAGAGGCAAGGAGAAAGGATTAGGCTGCAAATATTTCAGTCCTTGTGTAACTGAGGTAAGAGGGAAGAGAATATTCTGTGGAAAGACAAAAAGGGTCTGGAATAGAACCCTAAGACAGAATCTAGAGTAATACTAACAATTAAAGGGAAGGCTGAGAAAGGGAAGAATGAGAAGTCAGCCCAAAGGGTAGCTGGAAAACCCACAGAGTGTGGTTTGATCAGAGAAGTTAAGGGAAAAGTTTCAAACGCCAAGAAAATCAGCAATGCTGTTTGCTACCAAATAAAGCAGTGAAGAAAACAGTCCACTGGATTGAGCAATAAATCCATTCATGCCCTGTCAAGAGCAATTTGATGGCACAAGAAGCCATGGACGAAGAAGTGAGTGGGAACTGATGAAACGGAGTGTGGGCATCTCTTTCAAGAAGTTTGGTTGTGGAGAGAAGGTGAGAGGAAAATTAGCAACTGAAGGAGGACACAGGATCAAAAAAAGGCTTATTTATGTGTACACAGCCTGTGTCTATGAGTGCAAAGGCATCTTGGCATGTGTGAATGCACACAGGTGCCCACAGAGAAGCAGGTTTAAACATAAATAAGGAAGCAAAAATAGAGGAGAGTTTGAAGACTAAAAAAAAATACAAAAATTAAAATCACAAAACAAAGTCCCCAAGAAGGCAGGAGATGATGCACTACCAAGCACAGGTAAAGGGTTCAGTCTTAGGGAAAAAAGCACTTCCAGAGTTACAACAGAGATGAAGAGAACAAGTGTAACAATGGGTAAAAATATTTTGAAATCTGGGGCATCAGGCTGAGGGAGTTCTCACCTGATGGTTTCTCTTATGCGGAATTTAGGAGACAAGGTCATCTGCAAGCAGGGGAAGACACTGTGCTGGCAGAGGTTTGAGATGAGTGGGAAATGAAACAACCATTGCAGGCACCAGGAAAGTGTACCAGCTAAGGAAATAATGGAGTTGTCAGCAAGGCTGAGGATCCTGTTGAGACCTGTGACCAAAAATTTACACAGGTACTAATCTGCAGGGTGCGTGTCGTTCTCCTGGTGTAGTCAATATCCTGGGTATAGCCTAAAAAGACAGACAGCTGAATTCAACCAGGACTAGTTTTGCCAAGCAGATATGACAGAACAGCAAGGCAAGGGACTCAAGAACACCTGTAAGGAAGTGATTAAAGTGACACATTATAGAATCTAACCTGCTCGCGAAAGCAGTCAAGACGGGATAAAGGCAGAGAGCAAAAACATAAGAGGGATCTAGGGACTAGAAAACTTGATTAAGTTAGAGAGTCTGTCTACCTGAGGAATAACTTAGAGGAAAGGAGCCTATGGTTAGAGAATAAAATGTCTGGATTTGTGATTTCAGAAGTAGAGCCATTCTTGGCGATTACAAGGTAAAACGGCCCTGGGAAAGGACTCCTAAAATGGAGGGATAGAGGTCACTGGACAAACATGAAAACTGCCAGATGGACAAGAAAGGAGAACCAGGCAGTGAAAAGGTAGGAGACAGCACAGTATTCAGAGAACTTCAAGTAGTGTGACATTTCTAAAACTTGAGTTAAGAGGGATCGAGATGAGGATGGAGAGGCAGGGAGGAGTCAGGTCACATAAGTCATGTCTTTATCTGAAATGTAATTCACTCAGAATGAGAGCTGTCTGCTGAAGGGTCGAAGGGCTGGCACATTTAAATACCTGAAGGGCTGGTAGATTTTTAAAAATTAGTCCAGTTCTAGGGAATAGGAAAGGTGAAAGATACAGGGAAGCAGATTTCAAAACAAAAGAAATGTTCTAATGACTAAAGATTACTTAAATAGGTTGCCTTGAAAATTCTTTACTACTAGATAAATGTCTAAGCAAAACTCAATGCTGGGACTTCCTTGGTGGTGCAGTGGTTAAGAATCCGCCTGACAATGCAGGGAACACGGGTTCGATCCCTGGTCCGGGAAGATCCCACATGCCGGGGAGCAACTAAGCCCGTGCACCACAACTACTGAGCCTGTGCTCTTGAGCCCGTGAGCCACAACTACTGAGCTCGCGTGCCACAACTACTGAAGCCCGTGCACCTAGAGCCCATGCTCCGCAAGAAGAGAAGCCACCGTAATGAGAAGCCTGCGCACTGCAACATAGAGTAGCCCCTGCTTGCCGCATCTAGAGAAAGCCCGCACGCAACAACGAAGACCCAAAGCAGCCAAAAAAATTTTTTTTAAAATTATATAAAAAAAAACTAATGGATGTACATAAATTTTTTTAAAAAAACAAAAAAAACCCTCAATGCTGATCTACCTGTGATGTTATACAAAGAATCAAACAGAGCACCACTAAGTCCTGTCCAACTCCATGTTAAGTAATAAGGGGCAGAAAAAAACATCACTCACCAATTCTACACCTATTACTCCTGCACCAATGACAACCATCTTTTCTGGAACTTTTTTTAAAGACAAAGCACCTGTAGATGACACTACTGTATCTTCATCAATCTGTAATTTTAAAAAAAGATACAATCAAAATTATTTGGAAAAACCTACTGATTATAAACTGTGATCTCACTCAGTATAATAACTAAAAATACTAAGTCATTTATTTGCTTTGAGCTACTTACGACTTTTGTCCATAGACTCAATTTTATCAAAACCCATTAAAAATGCTCACTAAAAGATTTATCATTCAGCATTTCAAAACAAAATGGTCAATTTTAACTTCATATTGAATTGAAATATATCTTAATATACAGTGTTCTATTTCTGGTCACGATTACTGCAGAATAAAGACAGGCAATTTCCCAAAGCTGAATGACTGTCAACATACAGTACTTCAGTCAGAGATCTGTCATTCAAAGTTCATAAAGAGCATAAAGTCGTTTATAAAACATATTTCTGTAGGAAGGTTGTGACAGTTGTAAAACATGTAAATACCGTAATTCCAGGAAAAGGAGTGACTTCTGAACCTGTGGCTATAAGAATGTTCTTTGTATCAATAACTTGAGTGTTGCCATCGGCTTTCGTAGCGGTGACCTGATTTTTCCCAGTTATCTTTCCATATCCATTTACATGAGCAACCTTTATAAAATAATGTTTATAAATTCACAAAGTTTAAAATAATTTTTTTGGAGAAACAAATATGATTAGTAAGAAAAAACTATGAAATAATTTATCCAATACAAAATACTTCCCTACTTAGTAATGCTACGTATGGAACAGCAAACGTTTTGTTATATGTATCAGGGAAATCTATTTCAGGTTAACATACTGTTTTAAATTAAATAAATTTTCTCCAGCAGCCAAGTTCTAATAACATCACTGTGAGCATAAAGCAATGTTAAGGTGTATATAAAATAAAGCAAAAATTTGAACATTAAACACACTGACCTTATTCTGTTTGAATAAGTGGGCAATTCCACCCGTTAAAGCTTTTACTGCATTACTCTTCTGCTCCATCATCTTCTCTAAATTCAAGCGAACTTCAGACACTGTAATTTGTTAAATAAATCTTTAATCCATAGCTAAATTCCTGAAGCAATGTGTGATATTTTTCACGAATCAAGGTCTAAAAAACTGCAGCCTAATGCTTACAGAACTGTATAAAAGGCAGTATTAAAAATTTTTAATCTAATAACTGATACAATAATCGTAGCTGGCAAAAGGCAAACAGCATCCTATCACAATAACAGAACCTATCACACACTGTAAAAAGTCCACCTTCAGGAAAAACGAAGTCCAAAATATAACATTACACCCCATTATGACAATATATTCTCCAAACACCTTATGGTAATTATAAATCTGGAAGAGATTTAAATTTAAGTATTGATAAAAATGACAAAGTAAAACATCACTGGAAATTGCAAACAAAAGAAAAGGTTAAATTTCATGAAACAACTACTAAAAATACACATTTGAAAACTTCAAATACAGAAGCTTAATATGAAAGAGCTTAATAAACTAGATTTTACTCACTCATTTAATTCAGAAGAAAACTCTGAAGCAACTCAGCAGATAAAGAAACTCAAACTCAACAGAACTTTACATGTAAGACTACCTCAGAAATCAGCTCATGCAACCAACACATATCTTAAAGATGAGGAAATAGGCCCTGAGAGATTTGATTTACCTAAGTCACAGAGCTAGAACATGAAGCTTTACCTACAATGCGCTTCTTTGACTAACCCTGTCTCTTCTTTCCTTTGTGGGTACAGAAAGTGAGTTTTGATTCTACTTTTCATCTAGCTTAATATATTTGCTTTAATGTATATACATCACTCCTATACCTTCCTGTCTGCCTACACTACAGCCCAATCTTTCAGAAACCTACTGCTACAAAGAAATAAATGAAGGGAAATCAATTAACACACCCCCCCACCTCCAACAAAGGTGTGTTTTGGCCCTTCCTAGAAGGACTACCCTCCTGGATATATCTGTAAACAACAATAATTGGAGAAAAAGGATGAAATGAACACAGTCCAAAAAGAATGGCAGGAGATAGGACATAACAAATTAAAACATTATGAAATGTCCTTCTTTTCCACTATGCTGCATCCTTCCCCCTCTCCTTGCATCTCTTTCCACTACCAAGAAATTAAGCAGACTTTCCTTCCTTCACCATTATTTGCCCATGGCACTCAGGAATCCAGCACCTCCTAATGATCTCTAGGTTTCAGGGAAATAAAAACTGACCTCTCTCTCTCTCTCTCTCTCTCACATGTTAGCAAAGGAACACAAGATGTCATAGTAGGAATATGAACTTAAGCCTTCTTTCTTAAATAAATCTTTTCACATTTTTAAGACCTTTTTCTTACTCTTCCCTCACTGAACATATACTACACACTCATTAGACACAAGTCAAGTTAAGCTAGAAGAGTCAAGTTAAGTGATAATATTGCTAAATATGAAAGGTATACATACTTTCAATTCCTCTAGATGCAAAATCTTTTCCATGGGCCATATGGTAATAATGAGAGTTATTCAATAAAGCCTAAAGGAAATAGACTCAATTATCAAATTTCACAAACTATATATAATCAAAAACCACTTACAAAATGACATTCTCTACGTGAAATAGCATATAGGACTACACCAATTCAGTTTCTGTTCTTACATAATTAATCTAAGACAAACAATAACGACTTAAACGTTCAACAAACAAGAATGAAAAAACATCTTTACTTTCTTTAAAAGCAACGAATTAAATACACACTTCAGAAAGGCAGGTTAAAAAAGCAGTCATATTTTCATATATAAAGGGCCTAAAAGAAGAATTTACTACCTATTATCTGTTTCACTGTAAAGGGAAGCTAAAAAGAAAAAAAATGGAACATCAGAGTCTGTCATCAGAGCCTAGCTCAAAGGCTAGGCATTCTGAGACAAGGAAGTTATTTCAGGAATGTATGGCAGACTGATGACAGTACTCTAAGTTTTAACATTGGAAAAACGTGTTTTTATCATCCCTGGTTTATTTTTTAATAACTGTATTAGTTTAATATTCTAATCTCAATATATCCTTCTAGCTGGTGGCTAATGAAAAAATTTCTGCACTGCACAAAACATATGCTCACCTTAGAAGGAATACAACCAACGTTCAAGCATGTTCCGCCGAGTGTTTCATTTTTCTCAACGCAGACTGCCTACAACCAAAGAAAACATTATTTACTGCGCATAACCTGCAATGTTTCGGTTCACTAAAATTCCAAATGTATCTGTCTTAATTCTTCTACAAAACATGCTACTGAAACTGTGTTTGTGAGAATGAAATAGACTCCTTTATAATTTATTATTTGAATAATATTAACCCAAAAGCGAATTATTCTAAAAAATATTTTTGTTTAACAAACCAAATACATGTTTTTGGCTCTATTACTGTATCTTCCAAAGTGTGATTAGAAGCCAAAACAAAAAAGTATTGGGGGGAGGGGAAAAATAACAACTTCACTTTCCATTTCATGAAAATCCTACAACCAAATAAACCCTCTCTCTTCATTAGTCTCAGGCCTAAATGTAATTTATAGAATTAAGAAATTATTTACCATTATTAATTACCTGCAAAGTATTTTGTGAATGTGATCAATTCTTGCCAAATGAAAAGGAATCAACACCTAGTCTGAGCCTAAACCTTACCTTGAAGCCTAACTGGGCAGCTTTAATAGCAGCAACATATCCTCCAGGACCAGAACCTATCACTGTTACATCAGCATCAACTACAATAAAAGCAAATTGATACAAAACAATAAATTGCTTAATATTGACCAAAAACAGTACATTAAAAAAAAAAAATCTTACATTTTACACCTCCAAGAAAGCGCAAATAATCCGCATTTTCTACACAGTACTATTCATTCCTAGGTACCTGATGTTCTTTGACATAACTGAAAATGGCACAGATTTTTAAATTTTGTTTTCTATTTATTCATTACGGCATACCAAAATATAACTGAGTTTTGTACCCACTGACCTTGCTAAATTCCATAGTTTCATGACGGACAGGCATTTACTGACGCATCTATATGAAGGAAAGAGCCTGAGCTTTGGAATCTGACATATCTGGCTTCAAATCTCAGCTCCTGAACTAATAAGTGGCTCCTGTCACTTATTAGTTGTGTGACTAAGTGACCTCATTTTTGTCATACAGGAACAATAACACTGCCTTAAATGATTGATGTTTGGATTAAATAAGATAATTTTGTATAATACTTTAGTTCTCTCAATAAATTTAAGACTGATTATATCCTTTTCAGGTACTTAACTTCTAAGATATCAGGGGGAAAACTCTACTTCCCTATAATGCATGGCAAATACGTTTTCAACTTCATTTGAATAATGACACATTTTGTATAGTTTAAGATAATAGGCTAAATAGAACTCAATGAACTATTCTGGACATTTATCATAAAAAGATAAGAAACTGAAAGTTAACTTTCATCAGTAGCCTGAGGAATATAATAATTATGATACAAATGTAAAATTAAGTCCAATTATTCCCATTCTCCTCAATCCAACATCAAATAAAGCAATAATAACTGTTAAGAGTTAGAGACAGTCTCCCTTCTCCACCCCTCAACTGTATTGCAACCTAGCATTTAGCAGTTTTTAACACACTTTCACATATATTATCATGTTTTTCCCAGAACTTCCTAGGAGGAAGGTAAGGATGGCATATATTTGATATATCACAGATAAAAAACACTAGGTTCAGAGAGGTCAATTAACTTGCCCAAGGTCATCTAGCAATCGTGTGGCAGAGACAAAATTAAGTTTTCTGTCTCTCCTTCCAGTGGTCTTTCCATTATTCAAACTACTCCATTCCTCAGTTTCACCTATCCCCAAGAGCAATAATCAAGCTTTATAATTACTAGCTATCTGACCTTAGATGAGTAATTTAACCTGCTTCACCCTCAGTTTACTCATCTGCAAAATAAACAGTACAAGAAAATCTACCTCATAGGGCTGTAATACAGAATAAATAATGTATGCAAATAGCTTAGCATAGTATCTGGAACGTACATAGTAAGTATTCACTGTATAATAACTATATTCTGACCTACAAAGACAGCAATTTTAATTTCTTATCATCCCTTCCCCACAAAACACACACCCCCTAGGGGATGGGAGTGTACTATCATTCAAAAGACCTTTGCTGGCCTGAACAGAATCAAATAACCTCTATGTTGGACGACAACTAACAAGTTATCCAACCCAGTTATCCACAAAATCTAAGAATCGTCCTACTGAATAAATCAATGTACTGATTCTCCTTGGTTATGTCAGATGATAATTAGGATTACTCAATACATGAAAAAAATATAGCTGGTCCAATACATGATAAAAGTATTGCTTCAATTTTTACTGATCCATTTATGCTTTTTGGCCACAATGCTTGGTTCACTCATTCACGTTCAGAATTAAGTATGTAATAAAATGTATTTCTATTTTCAAATCTTGAACCAAATCAGGACCTAAACAATATCCCTTTGTTTGGGTCCTAATTTTTAATTTCACAGTAATGTAAATACAAGCTACAAAACATGTTTCTTTGCTGATTTTTTAACATTTTTTGGTTATAATATACATGTTTATTGATTAAATTTAAACACAAAAAAGCCAAAATACTTGCATTTTATTTCCCAATTTACTGCGTGATCTTAGGTCTTTTTAAAAACCGTAGAAAATACCAAAAAACAGTTTGCCGTGCACTGAAGATACTAAGTGTACCATTCCATTAGAATCCCACTAAAGTGCTAGGAAGCACAAAGATGAAGGGAAAAAAGAAAAGTCTTCATCTGAAGACTTGTCAGCTGAAAGTATAGGAGGGTATGATCCAGTGCAAAGCTTCAAAAATAAGCTATTATTTAGGGGAAGTACACCAATGTCTGCAATTTACCTTGAAATGCATCAGAAAAGTAAGAAGAGTGAATGGATACGTATATGGATGAACAGATATGTGATAATGTAAGTATAGTAAAATGTGAAGAATCCACGGGTATTCACTGTAAAATTCTTGCAACTTTTCTAAATGTTTGAAATTTTTCATAATAAAATACTGGAAAAACAAACCAGCTAGCTTTCACCTTTACCAAAGGCTGCTTGCAAGTGACAGTTTACAATACCTGATTCTGACTCACCATCTCCTTGTCAAGAAGCATTTCTCAATTTTAAAGTAGTTTTAAAAATCAGGATATAGAAAAGTAGTTAAACAAAATACATTAATTTAGGGAACACTTAATATATAATTTTACAAAACTAGCATCAGCCTTTAAAAGTGAAAAAGAAAAACTGAAAAGGATATACAAATTGATAGCATAAGAGAACGATGACTAAGCCAAAACGGCAAAAGACAGCTGGATAGCAATCTTCATTTCAGGTGGCAGTAAAATACCAGCAGAAAGCTATTGGGTTGATACTTTTAAAAAAAACTGGGGTACAATAAGAGGTGACTGACTTAATTAGTCAACGCCATGAAATGAACTGAAAGAAAAAGCAGGAAAAAGTGCTCTACAAGTTACTCTACAAATGTTACTTATTATATCATTATGAGGAAACTAAGGATACCACATTATCAAGGCCACCACTGAAATAAAGGTGTCCAGTTACAAACCAACTGTAATCATCAACAAATTACAACACATGTTTTAAGAAGTCAGTCTGCAATATTATCTGCCACTTGGATAATTTACATGCCAGGTAGTGAGCTAAATGCTTCCTGTTGTCTTATTTAAGCCTCAGCACATCTCTGTTACACAGTTATTATTGCCATTTAACAGGGAGAAAATAAGGCTGAGGGTAACTAAACAACCTATGTTAGGTTGCACAATTAGTAATTGATCCAGCCAGGATTCAAGCCATATTCTTTAGATTCTGAAGACTATGCTCCTACACCATTATGCCTCCCAAACACTCAGATGATCCCATAATCTCCAGGTCAATCAGGAACTCCAACTAAAATGACACGAAGCTCTTCATTATCAGAATGAAATCAAATTTCATGAATGCCTACCCTATGAGGAAATCATCACTACCTTCAAAAACCTTACATTATAGTTAGGGGAAATAGGCACGTATCAAAATGTAGATAAATCAAGATTATTTTTAAAACGAAAATAAAAGGAATAGGAAAAGAAATATAAGGCAGTAATCATTAATTACCAATTTCACTAAATGAGTATAAGAGCTACTTGTTGTAATGTTTACTTGTTGTTTTGTTGACGGGGGGGGGGTCTGTTTTAAAATCATCAATAGCCTGGGACTTCCCTGGCGGTCCAGTGGTTAAGACTCTGCACTTCCACTGCAGGGGGCACTGGTTCAATCCCTGGTCAGAGAACTAAGATCCCACATGTCACGTGGTGCAGCCAAAAAAAAAAAAAAAACCCAAAAAACAAAACAAAAAATACAATAATCAATAGCCTTAATCTTCAGTCTATTTTCATAGTCACATCCTCTACCTGTGATCACCCTGAACTGCTCAGCTTCAAAGAAAATTTTGAATTCTAATACTTTTACTTTCTGATCATAACCCTACAACCCTCCAGTCCATAACGAAAGAGAAACACAGTAAAAGAAGAAAGGATGTGAAGTTAAACAAACCTGAGTTCAAATATGAGCTCTACCATCTCTTAAATTCTTGGGTAAATTATTTAATCTCTCTGGGCTTCGATGCAACATAGGCATAACAGTGACAGTAATATCTACATCCCAGGGTTGAGAGATGAGAGATAAGGTATGTCAAGATCCTGGGAGAATGCCAGGTGCACACTGGGCACTCAACACATGTTTCTTCCCTTCTCAGATCCTCCTCCCAATTTTGGTCCTGCAGCTTCCAGTCTCATCCCCACCCTCCTCAGCTACCACGGTGTTACCTCCTGCCAAAACCCAACTAGGACTTTATTCTCTTGCTCCTCATTGGTTTCCCTGCCTCTTGTTAGATAAAATCCAAGTTCTTAAATACACATCTAAATCTCTTCAATAACTATTTCTCCAGCCTCATCTCCCACCACATTCTGCTTATCCACCAATATCATGCAGTTTAAGCTTCAGCAATAATGAATTACTGGTACCTTACACGCACAGAATTGGGCTGGTCTACCCACGTACATTCTGGCCCATCTACCTAGAAATAAATACTGACAGCATGTATTTCACATTACAGACACAATTCTAAGCTCTTGGGCTACCAATGAATGACAGAGCCCTGGTTCTTATAGTCTAATGAGAGAAAAAGTTATTACAATAAACACTCTGATCTGCAACCAAAACGAGCTTTAAAAACAAATCTGATTATATCATGCCCCTGCTTAAAACACTTCAATGACCTCCAACTGCCCTTAAAATAAAGAGTTAGGGTCTTTTGTAACCTGGAGAAGTCAACCGTCAACATATTTCAGCCACGCTGGCCCTTTTTGAGCTCCTCAAATGCACTATGCTCCTTCTCACATCAAAATATTCCCACATGCAGGTCCTTCTACCTGGAACGCCTCCTCCCATACCCACTCCCACCCCAACCCTTTTCAGATATCATCATTTCCTTAGAAAATAATTGTGACCATTCCTGGTCCATATACAGATATCGTAACTCCCAATGCTCAGTTTGTGGAGTCCTTATCACAATTATTTGTTGGATGTTCATATTCCCCAGTGGACTGTAAACAATAAAGCTGCATCTTGTCTGTCCTGTTCACTGCTGTATCCCAGCAACTAGCCCAATAACTAGCACATAGTAGATACTCCATATCTGTTGAAATAATGAATGAATAAATTAACATAGCAAATGTGACTGATGAAGGCTGTAAGTCTATTCCTGTCATGAAACAGGTCATATCAACAACAACACACAATACTTTTCAAACCTTGATGAACTTGGTTCATATTCAAACACCTCCCAGATGCTGTAACAGGGACTGTATCATAATAAGCTTGAACTCCTCAAGCTGGTCAAGCAATACTCATGTAAGGAGGCAAGCCAAACAGAACAATGATAAAGAGTGTAAGCTCTAGAGTCAGAAGAATTTTCCCAGCTCTGTCATTTCCTAGCTAAGCTCTCTCGACTCAGCTCCTCCATTCACTAAATGGGGAAAACAGCAGCACATACCTGGTAGGAGAGCCACAAGGATTAAAGACTGTGCCTGAGACAGAGTAAGCCCTCAATGCATCAGTTAATATCACTGTTGTTGCTGGGTACTCACTGTGTACCAGGCACCATACTGGATGCTTGTGATGGAGCATAACTAAAACTGACATGGCCCCAGAGTTTATGCAATAAATATGCACTGAGTACCTACTGTACCATTTTTGGTGCTAAACAGTCACAAATCACAGTCCTTGCCCTAATGAAGTGTGCACTCTTGAGGAAAGTACAGACATTAAATAAACACCTCAGACAAATATAAATATGTACAGAAAATGCTTGTTACTTCATTCAACCAAAGACTTTATGCACGGAATCTACATGGGTACTAAGGGATCTATAATTTACTCGATGTCAAGGGATCACTAAATTATTGGATTCATCAGTGCTCAGTTATCCCCGTAACATTACAATCTAAGTTCCTGCCCAGGGACTGCCTGGCAAATAGAAGGTACTGAATAAATCCTCCTTGAATATGTAATACCAAAGGTGTAGAATGAGCCATGAAAAGTCTTTACTTGCATGCTTTGGAAATGAAAATCTAGTATTTCTCCTGTTGAGCTGAGAAGAATAAGTAATACTCCCATTTAACAAAAGAGACAAAGGGTGTGTGCCAATTATACCTCAATAAACTGAAAGGGGGAAAGAAGGGACAAAGGACATAACAGGTCCAACTCCCCCCCAACCCCGCCACCATCAAATTTGTATTTTTTAAAGGATTTCTTGACCTGTTCAAAGCTAGGATAAATCACCCACTGTTGGTCATTAGTGACCCAAATCCTCCTCCTCCTCTTTCTTCTAGGAATATACAAAATGATAATAGTTTGACAATAGTTTAAGGATACAGAATAAAATTATTTCACAGAATGCAGGGAGACTGATGGTCACAGCTCCCCCCAGTTAATGGTTTCTATAATGAAGCTTTAAGACATCATGTGCAACTTTACTTATGATTATATGAGCGATTCCAGAAAATGTCAAAACAGATAATTTCAAATACTCAATAGTCTTGGTACTGGGAGGCCAAAGTATCTTACTACAAACGCATTAACTCCCTGTTTTAAATACTTTAAAAAATAAAGTACATATCCTTTACAGAAACTTCACAAATATAGAAAAGTATAAAGACAAAAGTATTCATAGTCCACAGCTTCCTTTCAGGGTACATTCTTCTAGTCTTTAAAACGTGCTTTTGATAAGCCCACCAAGATTTTCATTCAGCATGGAAAAAGATTTCTCACCATTCTAAACAGTGCTAAGCAACTAACACACTCAATCTTACCCAGTGGACAGAATTAAGTTTTTTGGGTTTTTTTTTGGCCACACAGCACAGCAGGCGGGATCTTAGTCCCCCGACCAGGGATCAAAACCCATGCCCCCTGCAGTGGAAGTCCATAACTTTTTAAGTGTAAACATATAAAATCGCTCCTCTGCCCAACACCCTTCAGTGGTTTCCCTTCACACTTGGGAGTAAAATCCTGGCCTGGCTTACAAAACCCTCCGTATCTGATCCCTGCCTACCTCTCTTGATTTTACACTCTATGGGTCTCTGTTCTAGCCACACCAGCCTTCTTGCAATTCCTTAAACCTCACAACCGAATTCTCACCTCGGACCCCTTGCACTGCTCTTTCCCTCTGCCTGAAATAACCTTCTCACTCCCTCACTTTACTCAGGCCCTTACACAGAAAAGCCCTGACACCCTATCTAAAATAGCCTCCTCACCTTCCAATTACCAGCTTTCGTTTTCAAAGACCTCCCAAAATATTTCCCTGTTACTTGTGTACTGTTTGCCTTTTACCCCCAGACTATAAGTTCCATAACAGCAGGGCTTTGCCTCATTCACCACCCGGAACACACTAGGTGCTCAATAAACATTTAAGTGAATAAACATAGGAACAAATGAATTCTATGACCGATTACTTTATTATTAGTTACTCTACCATTCACTTGCTTTTAAACACAAAGGAAATATGAGTTAATATGAGGAAAACCTGTTTTACTAAGTACTTACTTGGTTGATCTGCATAAGTTCTCAGTGGCACTGCAGAAACTCCTTGCAGACCATGAGATATTCTATTGAAATGGCCTCTCTGAAAGAAAGAAAAGAAAATGTTCCTATTATGTAAAATATGATTTCAAAATATAGAACTCCTGAAGGTTCTTGAAAACAATGAGTTAAGGCAAATGTATCAAGCAATGATTATTAATGTATCTTCCATTACCACAGAGGTTACACATCAATTTTTCCTCTTCTGTAAAAACAGTCAGCTTGCCACACTTTTCATTATGAACAGTCGGCATCCCATTTCATATTTAACCTAACTAAAACATGTTACTCAATGGTGTTAAGTTTTATTAAATTTTCAGGAAGCATGGCTAACTTTTGGTGCCAGGGATCATTTTAATGTCATAACTGAAGTGTTCAAAGTTCTAGCTTAAGTACTTGGATAATTTCATTATGCAATCCTTTTACACGTGATCCATGTACAACCTATGAAGATGTACCTGAACCGTCCCACAGAAATAGAAAATGAGACAAAATACCTTAGAAAAATGCACCAAGTAATGTACTCATATTCAAGAGCTACTACAGTTTTACAAACTGCATCATAATCTCCACAACAACCTCTAAATGTGAATGGCTACTATTTCCTAAGAACAGTGAGGCACAAAGGAACAAAGCAAATTGCTCCTATCACAGAAGGCAAATGGGAAGTAGTGACAAAACCTACACTGAGCTAGTAACGTTGTCTATTTCAAGGCAATTCTTGCACCTGAGGTCAGGACAGCGGTCCAAAGAACAGCAGAATAAATATCAGTCCTGAGTCTTAGTCCCAGCTCTGCCTTTCACTAAAAGTACGACTTCTAGCATGTTACATTAACTTCGGAAAACATAAGCTACTCATCTTTGAAACAAAGGAGTCTGACTACTGTATTATTTTTAAGGTCTGCATCAATATTGTATCCAGCCACGATCCCACATATATACACTTTGGCTGTATTTGGTACATAAATGAAAAAGGAAAGCTTTCCTGAGGTTAACCTGCTACAATTAAAAATACAAGCTTCTAAGAGGGAAGTCAATGCACACTAGCTTAAAACTGCAAACACTGAAGGGACCTTCGAAGAATTCCTAGGGCTACGTGTTAGAGCTGACTCGGTCTGGGTCTTTCAAGCGGTGGCCCAAGGTTACCTGTCCACTGCAGAAAGGCCATTCAGGGGCCGGGATGAGGATGAGCAAAAGGTATGAAAAAGAGTTGACCATACGGGGCAAGGTAGACTCATACTTCCACCGCCAAGGGGGCAAGGCCTATGTGCGACCGCCAGGCCCCACGGCCCACGCTTAGGAGGGAACTGTGTGTGACTACTGGCCGTCATACAACCGGCGGGGCCTCTCCACCGCCTAGGCCTCTGCCTCCGAGCCGCCGCCCGGGCTGAGCAGTTTCAGGGGTGGAGCCGCAGCTGGTCCCGGCCTGGCCGCCGGCCTCTCCCAACCCCCCCACTTAGGCCGCGTCCTGGTCCCCGTCAGCGGGCCTCTCTGTGCCTCTGGCTCAGCACGACCCCACCCAGTCGGCCCTCACCTTAGCCAACGAACAGTACACACGACTCCAGCTCTGCATGTTGCCGCTGGACTTTCCTTTCCGCCAAAACTTTCACCTCCGCTAAGCTTCTCCGCCGCCTCGCCAAGGTCTCCCCGCTCTGCGCATGCACGAGTGCGGCCTACGTCATCGGTCGGGCGCCGCGCGATTGGCCCGTACCCTGCGGACCAGTCAGGCTCGGCGTCGTACACTGTCGTAAAGAGCGTAGTGTTTTGTGGCAGCGGGGAATGAGGAACCGTTCTGGGGAGTGAAAGTGTCCGGAGTTGCAATGTGATGTTATAGAATACTTGGAAGGCGTTTGCTATCGTAAAGCTATCGTTTGCTTAAAGCACACTACAAAAAATAAAGTTTCACCAGTTCTTGATGCTGCTAGGCTGAGGAGTCTCAGCACTTTCCGGGCACTATCTCACTTTATCCCTAACTATACGAAGGATTCCGAGTATTTCTACTTCTTGGATGAGGCCCTGAGAGGTTAAACAATACCCCCAAGGTCTCACCAAGGACAGATAGCTGCAGCCCTGAGGTCAAAGCCTTTAGTCTTAATTACTGCTTTATAATCTCTTCCTCAGTTCAAATGCCGTGTAAGAGATGGGGTCACAGACTGTGTTATCACCGGCATCCTGCTCTAAGTAACTAAGCTAACTGGCAATGTGTAGAAAACACACTATCTTCTATCTCCTCAGCTGGGAAACACACCTCCCTGTTGAAGCAAATTAGAATGGGTGGGGGGTGGTGGGTGATGATATACTTTTTTAAGAGACGCTGAAAACCATTGTCTTCAGAACTGAGCACGGAGATCTAAGGTCTGATACTTGCTTTGCAATAACTCTGTATAGCGTGGATAAAACTTTATTCTACATTTCTTGAAAGTTTACTGCCCAGGCAGTGGATTTAAATACTAATTAGAAATTAATGGGAATTCCCTGGCAGTCCAGTGGTTAAGACTCCGGACTATCACTGCCAAGGGCCCAGGTTCGTCCCTGGTTGGGAAACTAAGATCTCATAAGCCGTGCAGCATGGCCAAAAAAAAGAAAAAGAAATTACTCCTTGCTGAGGTAAGCTGTTTTAGGGGAGAAGATATGAATGATATTTAGTGTTTGTTATAGAGGCTGCCACTTTGTACTCAATATCCATTTTCCCTCTTCTTTCCTCTGTACATAAGCATTTTGGCCATGTTAACCATTTTCCTGGCTTTAGCACCCACCTGCATACACTGATAATGATAACTCCTAGATCCTTAGCTCCTGTCTCTACTTCTCTCCTGGACTCCAATTCCGTATTTTCAGCTGTCTACTGAACACATCCAACTGGGCGGTTCTGCCAGCACCTCACTGGCAATTATCTAATATCTAAAATATTAAATACATATTGTCTCCTTTATAATACATGATACCTCCAAATAGCCAGTCATCCATAGGAAAAAAATTTCGTAGGCATTCTCAATTCTTCCCTTTATCCCAATATCTAATTAGTCACTGTTTTACTTGACTACATCTAGAAGCAGACCTGGAGACAAGCATTTGAGTGCAACAAGTCTGTTGGAGAGATGAACCAAGAAAGCATCAGTAGGGGATGGAAAAGAGATGGAAACGATTTCAGTTACATTAATGAGTAGATTACCACTGTGGGCAATTGTGTCTCAGACTCACTGGACACCTCTGGAAGACAGCATAAAACATGCTTCAGAGTTGTCCTACCCAAAATATATCCATCAACTTCCATCAGACTTTGGTTGAGGACTGCTCGTAGGGATTTTAACTCCCTGGCACATCTGGCCTGCCCTGTAAGTGGGCTGAGTGAGCACCAACAGCCGGAGAAATCTCTCAGGCAAAGAGTCCCTGGTGCTTCCAATTAGAAGGGTTTGGGTGAACATGAAAAGAAAAAGTGAGTGCTAAAAGGATACAGGTGAGACACCAGTAAGGTTGGCTACAATCACCAAGTTCTATCAATTCTGAAAGTGAGAATAAGAGTGAAGGAAACAATGATGATGGCTCCAAACTTTCTACCTTAGATGGCAGGGTGGGTAGTGAAACCAATACAGAAATAGGCAGTCAATACAGAAATAGGAGGAAGAACAGCTTTGGGGAGAAGATAAGTTGGAGACAGAAGGCTCCCCTAAGAAAGCGATGCTCGAGCTAAAATCCAAACAATTTGTAGGAGTGCTCCAGGCAGTAAGCATTATTATCATACCCATTTTACAGATGGGAAAGAATGCAGTGAGGAGAACTGGAATGACAATTAGGAGACCAAAGTTCTAGACCTGAATGCTCTTCACTTTCTGTGTAATCTAGTATAAGTCGTGTCTTGGGACCTTGTCTGCCCAAATTTTCAAATGAGGGGCTACAAGCTCCCTTCCAGCTATAAAGCTATTCCACTGAGTTGCATAGAGTTGGCTTCCAGAGAACCACATAACAGTCACATCTGTAGTAGAGGTTCGTTACTTTGGTTCTGTCATCTAGTGGAACCCTCACTCCATGTTTGAGGGATCTGTCACAGTGTGAGATCACACTCCACTAGGAAGCCCAAGTGGCCCTCCCTGGCTCTCCTGACTCCCAACAGGTAGAACAGGCACAGAACCTAAGCCAATCAGATGCTCCTCCCAGGACCAAAGTCAGAAGGAGTGGCACAAAGAAACTGACAGCTTAGAATTCATGCCACTAGCAGCTGCTCGGTGGCCAGTGGTGACAATGGCAGTGCTCCATTCAGACCCTACCTGAGGAAAATCTCAGCTGGGGCCGCCTACCTTCCTGCCTGCTTCTCGAAACTTCACATTGGTTCTTTCGCTATCAGACAGCTTGCCAGTAAATTCCTTTTTGCCAAAGTGAACCAGAGATGACTTCTCAGAGATTATTTGCAATCCAGAAACACGACTAGTACACTACCATTTATTAAAAAGCTGCTGTGTACCAGACACCTTAAATGAACTTTGAAAAAATCTCATAGGATTGCAAGACAGGTATCATTAATCCGGTTTTTAAGTAAAGGAAACAAGCTCAGAGAGTTTAAATAACATACCTAAGCTCATGCAGTCAATCAGCAGCAAACCACAGTGTGCCCCTGCCTTTTGCACAATTCTGTGCTACACCTATTCATGCTGGACAAAGCACTAACCAGTGAGGAAGAGAATTCCTTGGCTCTTTCTTTCTACTACTTCGTTCTCTTGTGGGGTAAGTCCTCATCTATGGCACTGGCCGGCCTTGATTGATTAACTCAGGTTTGGTGGGGTTGAATTTCTCCATCTATTAAGACACAAACAGCCCAAATGGTCTCAGGTGTACTGCCCATAGAGCCCTCTCCCATGGGTAGTTCGTGGTTTTATTGTAGCCAAAATTCGGCGGCCTCTATAGATCAGTACCAAATTGAATCTCGGAGACAGAGTTTTGGGTGAAGTAGAAAAGAATAGAGTTATTGCCTTGCCAGGCAAAGGGGGCCACAGCAGGCTAAGGCCCTCAAAACTATGTGTCCCTACCGAGAGGGGATAAAGACGAGTTTTATAGTAATGCTTCAAAGAGGAGGGCGTGGTCAACACGTGGACGTTCTTCTGATTGGTTGGTGGTGAGGTAATTGGGAGTCAGCATCATCAACCTTCTGGTTCCTACCGGTCTAGGGTCTAGGCGCTTATGGGCAGCATGCAGTCAACTTCTTTCACCTGGTGGGGATTTTAGCATCTGCAAAACAGCTCAAAGATATTGTTATACGTATCCCTTGAGGGGGAACCAGGACCCCGCCGCCAGGCTTCACTATTGTTTCTTTTTTTTAAAGAGTTATTTATTTTATTTATTTTTGGCTGCTTTGGGTCTTCGCTGCAGCGCGGGCTTTCTCTAACTGCAGCGAGCAGGGGCTGCTCTTCATCACGGTGCGCGGGCTTCTCATTGCGGTGGCTTCTCGCTGCGGCGCACGGGCTCTAAGCACCTGGGCTTCAGTAGTTGCAGCACGTGGGCTCAGTAGTTGTGGCACACCGGCTTAGTTGCTCCCCGGCATGGGGGATCTTCCTGGACAAGGGCTCGAACCCGTATCCCCTGCACTGGCAGACAGATACTTAACCACTGTGCCACCAGGGAAACCCTTCACTATGGTTTCTTGACTGCTCCTCCCTTGTCTCCATATCTGATTAGCAACTCTTTGAACCTGCCTTTGGAACTCAGGGAAGGTCATGGAGGCTGAATGAAGCCCATTTCCTACAAGCAAGAAACAGGGGACACAGAAATGCTTTTGTGCCCAGGAGCCTCACAGGGTCCTGCTCATTATGGAGGGAATAACTGTACTTTATGTCCTAATCACCTCCTTTGTTCCTGACAAATTTCATTTTCTTAGATGATGCTTAAACAAAAACAAAACTACACCAAAATGCTAATTTGAGCATCTGAGGTTGATTGAGTTGATGATAATTACTTACAGTGTCATTATAGTATATAAGTAAACTGAGAAAAACTAAGTCAAAAGTGTACTATAATGACACTTTTTGCAAAAGCATGGATGAACATGGATACGATCATAAAAAGTGACAAAAGTCACACAGAGAATATCATATAAAGTCACTTCTAAGTGGAACCAAAAATTGATACAAATTAACGAACATGAAACAGAAACAGAGTCACAGATTTAGGAAAAAAACTTCCGGCTATCAAAGGTGAAAGGTTGGGTGGGAGACATAAACTAGGAAGTTTAAATTACGATACACACCCTTACATACAGAAAATAGGTAATCAGTAAGGACGTACTGTATAGCACAAAGAACTAAACACCCTGCAATACACGAAAAAGAATATGTAAGATGGGTAGTAATCCGAAGAATATGTAAATGTCTCTGCATAAGAGAATCAAGTAGCAGTTAAACAGAAAGAAACAAAACATTGCAAAGCTGCTATATTCCATTATAAAAATAAAGTAAAAAAAAAAGAGGGGACGGGGAATTGTTACTAAATTTGTTCAGTGGCAGAGACCCAACGTGGTGTCACATCCCTGGGTCTGAGCAGGCTTGGGTCTGAGGGTGGGACTTTGGTGGGACTGAGGGACCTGGTGAGGATGTGCCAGCTAATGCAGCCCCATTGGAGATGTGCTGCCTGATCCCCACTCCAGGTGCCGAAATCTCCCGGGGCAGGGGAGCCAAGCTACAGCTAAACATGCCTGGGACACCCAAAGGATGGTAGAACCTCTGGGCGGGAAGATGTTTGAAAAGTCACCTAACCTCCACATTTCCTGATGCTGTGACTTCCACCTGCAGCCTCTTTCCTTAAGGTCTCCCCACCGTGGGAAGACAATACCCTCAAAACCCGGGTTTCAACAGCTTGGATTTTGTTCCCTGGATGAAGGTTACGGGGGGGAGAACTCAGACACAAGCCCTAGGGTGTTTGCACAGGCACAGGCCATCTAATTTCAAAGCAGAGACAGGACTTTTCCAAAGGCTCAGGTTCCCCCAGGTACACGAGAGGGGCTTAAGAAATGCTGCCGCCTTTTGGCCGCTTCCCGTAACAACAACCAGAAAACCGGTGCTCAGGGGCACTGCAAATTACATGGCCTGCAGTGCTGTAAAGAACATCTGACCTCGCTCAATGTCTTGGGGTAGTTGACCGAAAAGGACGTGAAAACAAGGCGCAATTGCAGCAAATGCATTAAAACAAATAGCATTTACTGGCACATTAAAGCACGTAAAAACCTGCTTAATTGCACCAGTGACTCGGTTGGACAAACGGGGCGTTCGGGTTTTTCCAGTGTGTATTACAGCAAACACCGAAGGCCCTTTTTGGCAATCGAATATTCCGATAATGCAAATCAACTCGACAGAGAGGTATCATCTCTCACCATTCAGAATGACCATCATCACCAAGTCTAACAGCAAGAAATGCTGGAGGGGGCGTGGAAAAAGCTAACCCTGCCCAGATGATGATGGGAAGGTAAATTGCTAACAGCCACTCCGGATAACAGTTTGGAGTTTCTTAAACCTCTAAAATCTAGAGCTACAGAGGATCCGGAAATTCCACTCTGGAGCATATATCCTGGGAGAGCCAGTAATCAAAGGATACACGCACCGCAATATTTAGTGCAGCCGTTTTCAAGAGCATAGACTTGCAAGGAAACTAATGGTCCTAGAAAGGAACAATGGATAAAGGACTTGCAGTACATATGAACACTGGAATATTACTCAGCCATGAAATGAAGGAAATGAGTCCATTTGCAGCACTCGGATGGACCTAGGTAGAACCATACTGGATGACAAACGTCCGAGAAAGAGAAATATCATACGATATCACTTATAGGCACAATCTAAAATTTGATACAAATGAGCCAACTTCCATAACAGAAACACAGTCACAGATTTGGAAAGCAAACGTATGGCTACCAGTGGGGAAAGTCAGCGGGAGACGCATCAACCTGGAGTTGGAAATTGGCATACATACTGTTACATACAGAAAATGACTAATGAATAAGGACCTGCTTTTAGCACATAGAATTTGACTCAATGCACTGTAACGGACGAAAAGAATATGTAAGCTTGGTAGTAATCCACACAAAAGTACAGAAAACTCTCTGCATAAGAGAAGCAAGTACGAGTTCACCAGAAAGGAACGCAACATTGCAAATCTGCTATATCCCTTTATGAAAATAAAAAACAAAAGGGGGGTGGGAATGGTTACTAAATTCGTTCAGCGGCAGGGACCCACCCAGCTGTCACATCACTGCAGCCAGAGCAGGCTTGGGTCCCAAGGCTTGACTTTAGTGGGACTGAGGGACCTGGTGAGGATGTGCCAGCTAATGCAGCCCCATTGGAGATGTGCTGCCTGATCCCCACTCCAGGTGCCGAAATCTCCCGGGGCAGGGGAGCCAAGCTACAGCTAAACATGCCTGGGACACCCAAAGGATGGTAGAACCTCTGGGCGGGAAGATGTTTGAAAAGTCACCTAACCTCCAAATTTCCTGATGCTGTGACTTCCACCTGCAGCCTCTTTCCTTAAGGTCTCCCCACCGTGGGAAGACAATACCCTCAAAACCCGGGTTTCAACAGCTTGGATTTTGTTCCCTGGATGAAGGTTACGGGGGGGAGAACTCAGACACAAGCCCTAGGGTGTTTGCACAGGCACAGGCCATCTAATTTCAAAGCAGAGACAGGACTTTTCCAAAGGCTCAGGTTCCCCCAGGTACACGAGCGGGGCTTAAGAAATGCTGCCGCCTTTTGGCCGCTTCCCGTAACAACAACCTGAAAACCGGTGCTCAGGGGCTCTGCAATTCACAAGACCTGCCGGGCTGTAAATGACACCTGCCCTCGCTCAACATCTTGAGGTAAGTGTTCGAAAAGGATGCGAAAACAAGGCAGAATTGCAGGAAACGCAATCATCAGGTACGTGTTACTGGCACGTTAAAGCACATTAAAAAGCTGCTAATAGCACCACTGACTGGGTTGGAAAAAAGGGGGTTTGGGTTTTTACCTGATGTATTATGGAAAACGCCGAAGACCCTTTGTGGCCAATCCAGTATCCGGTAATGCAAATTAACTCGACAGAGAGGTATCATCTCTCACCATTCAGAATCACGATCATCACCAACTCTAACAGCAAGAAATGTTGGAGGGGGCGTGGGAAAAAAAGCTAACCCTGCCCAGGTGATGGTGGGAAGGTAAATTGCTAACAGCCACTCTGGAGAAGAGTTTGCAGCTTCCTAAACATCTAAAATCTAGAGCTACAGAGGATCCAGCAATGCCACTCTCGGCCGTATATCCTGGGAAATTCACTATCAAAGGACACATGCACTGCGATATTTAGTGCAGCCCCTTTTCAAGAGCATAGACTTGCAAGCAAAATAATTGTCCTAGAAAGGAACAATGGATAAAGAACTTGCAGTACATATGAACAATGGAGTATTACTCAGCCATGAAATGAAGGAAATGAGTCCATTTGCAGCACTCGGATGGACCTAGGTAGAACCATACTGGATGACAAACGTCCGAGAAAGAGAAATATCATACGATATCACTTATAGGCACAATCTAAAATTTGATACAAATGAGCCAACTTCCATAACAGAAACACAGTCACAGATTTGGAAACCAAACGTATGGCTACCAGTGGGGAAAGTCAGCGGGAGAGGCATCAACCTGGAGATGGAAATTGGCATACATACCGTTACATACAGAAAATGATTAATGAATAAGGACCTGCTTTTAGCACATAGAATTTGACTCAATGCACTGTAACGGACGAAAAGAATATGTAAGCTTGGTAGTAATACGCACAAAAGTACAGTAAACTGTCTGCATAAGAGAAGCAAGTACGAGTTCACCAGAAAGGAACACAACATTGCAAATGTGCTATATCCCGTTATGAAAATAAAGAACAAAAGGGGGGTGGGAATGGTTACTAAATTCGTTCAGCAGCAGAGACCCACCCAGCTGTCACATCCCTGCAGCCAGAGCAGGCTTGGGTCCCAAGGCTTGACTTTCGTGGGACTGAGGGACCTGGTGAGGATGTGCCAGCTAATGCAGCCCCATTGGAGATGTGCTGCCTGATCCCCACTCCAGGTGCCGAAATCTCCCGGGGCAGGGGAGCCAAGCTACAGCTAAATATGCCTGGGACACCCAAAGGATGGTAGAACCTCTGGGCGGGAAGATGTTTGAAAAGTCACCTAACCTCCACATTTCCTGATGCTGTGACTTCCACCTGCAGCCTCTTTCCTTAAGGTCTCCCCACCGTGGGAAGACAATACCCTCAAAACCCGGTTTTCAACAGCTTGGATTTTGTTCCCTGGATGAAGGTTACGGGAGGGAGAACTCAGACACAGGCCCTAGGGTGTTTGTACAGGCACAGGCCATCTAATTTCCAAGAAGGGACAGGACGTTTCCAAAGGCTCCGGTTCCCCCAGGTACACGAGTGGGGCTAAATAAATGCTGCCGCCTTGTGGCCGCTTCCCGTAATAACAACCAGAGAACCGGTGCTCAGGGGCACTGCAAATTACATGGTCTGCAGTGCTGTAAAGAACATCTGACCTCGCTCAATGTCTTGGGGTAGGTGATCGAAAAGGACGTGAAAACAAGGCGCAATTGCAGCAAATGCATTAAAACAAATAGGATTTACTGGCACATTAAAGCACGTAAAAACCTGCTTAATAGCACCAGTGACTCGGTTGGACAAACGGGGCGTTTGGGTTTTTACAGTGTGTATTACAGCAAACACCGAAGGCCCTTTTTGGCAATCGAATATTCCGGTAATGCAAATCAACTCCACAGAGAGGTATCATCTCTCACCATTCAGAATGACCATCATCACCAAGTCTAACAGCAAGAAATGCTGGAGGGGGCGTGGAAAAAGCTAATCCTGCCCAGATGATGATGGGAAGGTAAATTGCTAACAGCCACTCCGGAGAACAGTTTGGAGTTACTTAAACCTCTAAAATCTAGAGCTACAGAGGATCCGGAAATTCCACTCTGGAGCATATATCCTGGGAGAGCCAGTAATCAAAGGATACACGCACCGCAATATTTAGTGCAGCCCTGTTTTCAAGAGCATAGACTTGCAAGGAAAATAATTGTCCTAGAAAGGAACAATGGATAAAGGACTTGCAGTACATATGAACACTGGAATATTACTCAGCCATGAAATGAAGGAAATGAGTCCATTTGCAGCACTCGGATGGACCTAGGTAGAATCATACTGGATGACAAACGTCCGAGAAAGAGATATATCATACGATATCACTTATAGGCACAATCTAAAATTTGATACAAATGAGCCAACTTCCATAACAGAAACACAGTCACAGATTTGGAAAGCAAACGTATGGCTACCAGTGGGGAAAGTCAGCGGGAGAGGCATCAACCTGGAGATGGAAATTGGCATACATACCGTTACATACAGAAAATGATTAATGAATAAGGACCTGCTTTTAGCACATAGAATTTGACTCAATGCACTGTAACGGACGAAAAGAATATGTAAGCTTGGTAGTAATACGCACAAAAGTACAGTAAACTGTCTGCATAAGAGAAGCAAGTACGAGTTCACAAGAAAGGAACACAACATTGCAAATCTGCTATATCCCGTTATGAAACTAAAAAACAAAAGGGGGGTTGGAATGTTTACTAAATTCGTTCAGCGGCAGGGACCCACCCAGCTGTCACATCCCTGCAGCCAGAGCAGGCTTGGGTCCCAAGCCTTGACTTTCGTGGGCCTGAGGGACCTGGTGAGGATGTGCCAGCTAATGCAGCCCCATTGGAGATGTGCTGCCTGATCCCCACTCCAGGTGCCGAAATCTCCCGGGGCAGGGGAGCCAAGCTACAGCTAAACATGCCTGGGACACCCAAAGGATGGTAGAACCTCTGGGCGGGAAGATGTTTGAAAAGTCACCTAACCTCCACATTTCCTGATGCTGTGATTTCCACCTGCAGTCTCTTTCCTTAAGGTCTCCCCACCGTGGGAAGACAATACCCTCAAAACCCGGGTTTCAACAGCTTGGATTTTGTTCCCTGGATGAAGGTTACGGGGGGGAGAACTCAGACACAAGCCCTAGGGTGTTTGCACAGGCACAGGCCATCTAATTTCAAAGCAGAGACAGGACTTTTCCAAAGGCTCAGGTTCCCCCAGGTACACGAGCGGGGCTTAAGAAATGCTGCCGCCTTTTGGCCGCTTCCCGTAACAACAACCTGAAAACCGGTGCTCAGGGGCTCTGCAATTCACAAGACCTGCCGGGCTGTAAATGACACCTGCCCTCGCTCAACATCTTGAGGTAAGTGTTCGAAAAGGATGCGAAAACAAGGCAGAATTGCAGGAAACGCAATCATCAGGTACGTGTTACTGGCACGTTAAAGCACATAAAAAGCTGCTAATAGCACCACTGACTGGGTTGGAAAAAAGCGGGTTTGGGTTTTTACCTGATGTATTATGGGAAACGCCGAAGACCCTTTGTGGCCAATCCAGTATCCGGTAATGCAAATTAACTCGACAGAGAGGTATCATCTCTCACCATTCAGAATCACGATCATCACCAACTCTAACAGCAAGAAATGTTGGAGGGGGCGTGGGAAAAAAAGCTAACCCTGCCCAGGTGATGGTGGGAAGGTAAATTGCTAACAGCCACTCTGGAGAAGAGCTTGCAGCTTCCTAAATATCTAAAATCTAGAGCTACAGAGGATCCAGCAATGCCACTCTCGGCCGTATATCCTGGGAAATTCACTATCAAAGGACACATGCACTGCGATATTTAGTGCAGCCCCTTTTCAAGAGCATAGACTTGCAAGCAAAATAATTGTCCTAGAAAGGAACAATGGATAAAGAACTTGCAGTACATATGAACAATGGAGTATTACTCAGCCATGAAATGAAGGAAATGAGTCCATTTGCAGCACTCGGATGGACCTAGGTAGAACCATACTGGATGACAAACGTCCGAGAAAGAGAAATATCATACGATATCACTTATAGGCACAATCTAAAATTTGATACAAATGAGCCAACTTCCATAACAGAAACACAGTCACAGATTAGGAAACCAAACGTATGGCTACCAGTGGGGAAAGTCAGCGGGAGACGCATCAACCTGGAGTTGGAAACTGGCATACATACCGTTACATACAGAAAATGATTAATGAATAAGGACCTGCTTTTAGCACATAGAATTTGACTCAATGCACTGTAACGGACGAAAAGAATATGTAAGCTTGGTAGGAATCCGCACAAAAGTACAGAAAACTCTCTGCATAAGAGAAGCAAGTACGAGTTCACCAGAAAGGAACACAACATTGCAAATGTGCTATATCCCGTTATGAAAATAAAGAACAAAAGGGGGGTGGGAATGGTTACTAAATTCGTTCAGCAGCAGAGACCCACCCAGCTGTCACATCCCTGCAGCCAGAGCAGGCTTGGGTCCCAAGGCTTGACTTTCGTGGGACTGAGGGACCTGGTGAGGATGTGACAGCTAATGCAGCCCCATTGGAAATGTGCTGCCTGATCCCCACTCCAGGTGCCAAAATCTCCCGGGGCAGGGGAGCCAAGCTACAGCTAAACATGCCTGGGACACCCAAAGGATGGTAGAACCTCTGGGCGGGAAGATGTTTGAAAAGTCACCTAACCTCCACATTTCCTGATGCTGTGATTTCCACCTGCAGTCTCTTTCCTTAAGGTCTCCCCACCGTGGGAAGACAATACCCTCAAAACCCGGGTTTCAACAGCTTGGATTTTGTTCCCTGGATGAAGGTTACGGGGGGGAGAACTCAGACACAAGCCCTAGGGTGTTTGCACAGGCACAGGCCATCTAATTTCAAAGCAGAGACAGGACTTTTCCAAAGGCTCCGGTTCCCCCAGGTACACGAGAGGGGCTTAAGAAATGCTGCCGCCTTGTGGCCGCTTCCCGTAACAACAACCAGAAAACCGGTGCTCAGGGGCACTGCAAATTACATGGCCTGCAGTGCTGTAAAGAACATCTGACCTCGCTCAATGTCTTGGGGTAGTTGACCGAAAAGGACGTGAAAACAAGGCGCAATTGCAGCAAATGCATTAAAACAAATAGCATTTACTGGCACATTAAAGCACGTAAAAACCTGCTTAATTGCACCAGTGACTCGGTTGGACAAACGGGGCGTTCGGGTTTTTCCAGTGTGTATTACAGCAAACACCGAAGGCCCTTTTTGGCAATCGAATATTCCGATAATGCAAATCAACTCGACAGAGAGGTATCATCTCTCACCATTCAGAATGACCATCATCACCAAGTCTAACAGCACGAAATGCTGGAGGGGGCGTGGAAAAAAAGCCAACCCTGCCCAGATGATGATGGGAAGGTAAATTGCTAACAGCCACTCCGGAGAACAGTTTGGAGTTTCTTAAACCTCTAAAATCTAGAGCTACAGAGGATCCGGAAATTCCACTCTGGAGCATATATCCTGGGAGAGCCAGTAATCAAAGGATACACGCACCGCAATATTTAGTGCAGCCGTTTTCAAGAGCATAGACTTGCAAGGAAACTAATGGTCCTAGAAAGGAACAATGGATAAAGGACTTGCAGTACATATGAACACTGGAATATTACTCAGCCATGAAATGAAGGAAATGAGTCCATTTGCAGCACTCGGATGGACCTAGGTAGAACCATACTGGATGACAAACGTCCGAGAAAGAGAAATATCATACGATATCACTTATAGGCACAATCTAAAATTTGATACAAATGAGCCAACTTCCATAACAGAAACACAGTCACAGATTTGGAAAGCAAACGTATGGCTACCAGTGGGGAAAGTCAGCGGGAGACGCATCAACCTGGAGTTGGAAACTGGCATACATACCGTTACATACAGAAAATGATTAATGAATAAGGACCTGCTTTTAGCACATAGAATTTGACTCAATGCACTGTAACGGACGAAAAGAATATGTAAGCTTGGTAGGAATCCACACAAAAGTACAGAAAACTCTCTGCATAAGAGAAGCAAGTACGAGTTCACCAGAAAGGAACGCAACATTGCAAATCTGCTATATCCCTTTATGAAAATAAAAAACAAAAGGGGGGTGGGAATGGTTACTAAATTCGTTCAGCGGCAGGGACCCACCCAGCTGTCACATCACTGCAGCCAGAGCAGGCTTGGGTCCCAAGGCTTGACTTTAGTGGGACTGAGGGACCTGGTGAGGATGTGCCAGCTAATGCAGCCCCATTGGAGATGTGCTGCCTGATCCCCACTCCAGGTGCCGAAATCTCCCGGGGCAGGGGAGCCAAGCTACAGCTAAACATGCCTGGGACACCCAAAGGATGGTAGAACCTCTGGGCGGGAAGATGTTTGAAAAGTCACCTAACCTCCACATTTCCTGATGCTGTGACTTCCACCTGCAGCCTCTTTCCTTAAGGTCTCCCCACCGTGGGAAGACAATACCCTCAAAACCCGGGTTTCAACAGCTTGGATTTTGTTCCCTGGATGAAGGTTACGGGGGGGAGAACTCAGACACAAGCCCTAGGGTGTTTGCACAGGCACAGGCCATCTAATTTCAAAGCAGAGACAGGACTTTTCCAAAGGCTCAGGTTCCCCCAGGTACACGAGCGGGGCTTAAGAAATGCTGCCGCCTTTTGGCCGCTTCCCGTAACAACAACCTGAAAACCGGTGCTCAGGGGCTCTGCAATTCACAAGACCTGCCGGGCTGTAAATGACACCTGCCCTCGCTCAACATCTTGAGGTAAGTGTTCGAAAAGGATGCGAAAACAAGGCAGAATTGCAGGAAACGCAATCATCAGGTACGTGTTACTGGCACGTTAAAGCACATTAAAAAGCTGCTAATAGCACCACTGACTGGGTTGGAAAAAAGGGGGTTTGGGTTTTTACCTGATGTATTATGGAAAACGCCGAAGACCCTTTGTGGCCAATCCAGTATCCGGTAATGCAAATTAACTCGACAGAGAGGTATCATCTCTCACCATTCAGAATCACGATCATCACCAACTCTAACAGCAAGAAATGTTGGAGGGGGCGTGGGAAAAAAAGCTAACCCTGCCCAGGTGATGGTGGGAAGGTAAATTGCTAACAGCCACTCTGGAGAAGAGTTTGCAGCTTCCTAAACATCTAAAATCTAGAGCTACAGAGGATCCAGCAATGCCACTCTCAGCCGTATATCCTGGGAAATTCACTATCAAAGGACACATGCACTGCGATATTTAGTGCAGCCCCTTTTCAAGAGCATAGACTTGCAAGCAAAATAATTGTCCTAGAAAGGAACAATGGATAAAGAACTTGCAGTACATATGAACAATGGAGTATTACTCAGCCATGAAATGAAGGAAATGAGTCCATTTGCAGCACTCGGATGGACCTAGGTAGAACCATACTGGATGACAAACGTCCGAGAAAGAGAAATATCATACGATATCACTTATAGGCACAATCTAAAATTTGATACAAATGAGCCAACTTCCATAACAGAAACACAGTCACAGATTTGGAAACCAAACGTATGGCTACCAGTGGGGAAAGTCAGCGGGAGAGGCATCAACCTGGAGATGGAAATTGGCATACATACCGTTACATACAGAAAATGATTAATGAATAAGGACCTGCTTTTAGCACATAGAATTTGACTCAATGCACTGTAACGGACGAAAAGAATATGTAAGCTTGGTAGGAATCCGCACAAAAGTACAGAAAACTCTCTGCATAAGAGAAGCAAGTACGAGTTCACCAGAAAGGAACACAACATTGCAAATGTGCTATATCCCGTTATGAAAATAAAGAACAAAAGGGGGGTGGGAATGGTTACTAAATTCGTTCAGCAGCAGAGACCCACCCAGCTGTCACATCCCTGCAGCCAGAGCAGGCTTGGGTCCCAAGGCTTGACTTTCGTGGGACTGAGGGACCTGGTGAGGATGTGCCAGCTAATGCAGCCCCATTGGAGATGTGCTGCCTGATCCCCACTCCAGGTGCCGAAATCTCCCGGGGCAGGGGAGCCAAGCTACAGCTAAATATGCCTGGGACACCCAAAGGATGGTAGAACCTCTGGGCGGGAAGATGTTTGAAAAGTCACCTAACCTCCACATTTCCTGATGCTGTGACTTCCACCTGCAGCCTCTTTCCTTAAGGTCTCCCCACCGTGGGAAGACAATACCCTCAAAACCCGGTTTTCAACAGCTTGGATTTTGTTCCCTGGATGAAGGTTACGGGAGGGAGAACTCAGACACAGGCCCTAGGGTGTTTGTACAGGCACAGGCCATCTAATTTCCAAGAAGGGACAGGACGTTTCCAAAGGCTCCGGTTCCCCCAGGTACACGAGTGGGGCTAAATAAATGCTGCCGCCTTGTGGCCGCTTCCCGTAATAACAACCAGAGAACCGGTGCTCAGGGGCACTGCAAATTACATGGTCTGCAGTGCTGTAAAGAACATCTGACCTCGCTCAATGTCTTGGGGTAGGTGATCGAAAAGGACGTGAAAACAAGGCGCAATTGCAGCAAATGCATTAAAACAAATAGGATTTACTGGCACATTAAAGCACGTAAAAACCTGCTTAATAGCACCAGTGACTCGGTTGGACAAACGGGGCGTTTGGGTTTTTACAGTGTGTATTACAGCAAACACCGAAGGCCCTTTTTGGCAATCGAATATTCCGGTAATGCAAATCAACTCCACAGAGAGGTATCATCTCTCACCATTCAGAATGACCATCATCACCAAGTCTAACAGCAAGAAATGCTGGAGGGGGCGTGGAAAAAGCTAATCCTGCCCAGATGATGATGGGAAGGTAAATTGCTAACAGCCACTCCGGAGAACAGTTTGGAGTTACTTAAACCTCTAAAATCTAGAGCTACAGAGGATCCGGAAATTCCACTCTGGAGCATATATCCTGGGAGAGCCAGTAATCAAAGGATACACGCACCGCAATATTTAGTGCAGCCCTGTTTTCAAGAGCATAGACTTGCAAGGAAAATAATTGTCCTAGAAAGGAACAATGGATAAAGGACTTGCAGTACATATGAACACTGGAATATTACTCAGCTATGAAATGAAGGAAATGAGTCCATTTGCAGCACTCGGATGGACCTAGGTAGAATCATACTGGATGACAAACGTCCGAGAAAGAGATATATCATACGATATCACTTATAGGCACAATCTAAAATTTGATACAAATGAGCCAACTTCCATAACAGAAACACAGTCACAGATTTGGAAAGCAAACGTATGGCTACCAGTGGGGAAAGTCAGCGGGAGAGGCATCAACCTGGAGATGGAAATTGGCATACATACCGTTACATACAGAAAATGATTAATGAATAAGGACCTGCTTTTAGCACATAGAATTTGACTCAATGCACTGTAACGGACGAAAAGAATATGTAAGCTTGGTAGTAATACGCACAAAAGTACAGTAAACTGTCTGCATAAGAGAAGCAAGTACGAGTTCACAAGAAAGGAACACAACATTGCAAATCTGCTATATCCCGTTATGAAACTAAAAAACAAAAGGGGGGTTGGAATGTTTACTAAATTCGTTCAGCGGCAGGGACCCACCCAGCTGTCACATCCCTGCAGCCAGAGCAGGCTTGGGTCCCAAGCCTTGACTTTCGTGGGCCTGAGGGACCTGGTGAGGATGTGCCAGCTAATGCAGCCCCATTGGAGATGTGCTGCCTGATCCCCACTCCAGGTGCCGAAATCTCCCGGGGCAGGGGAGCCAAGCTACAGCTAAACATGCCTGGGACACCCAAAGGATGGTAGAACCTCTGGGCGGGAAGATGTTTGAAAAGTCACCTAACCTCCACATTTCCTGATGCTGTGATTTCCACCTGCAGTCTCTTTCCTTAAGGTCTCCCCACCGTGGGAAGACAATACCCTCAAAACCCGGGTTTCAACAGCTTGGATTTTGTTCCCTGGATGAAGGTTACGGGGGGGAGAACTCAGACACAAGCCCTAGGGTGTTTGCACAGGCACAGGCCATCTAATTTCAAAGCAGAGACAGGACTTTTCCAAAGGCTCCGGTTCCCCCAGGTACACGAGAGGGGCTTAAGAAATGCTGCCGCCTTGTGGCCGCTTCCCGTAACAACAACCAGAAAACCGGTGCTCAGGGGCACTGCAAATTACATGGCCTGCAGTGCTGTAAAGAACATCTGACCTCGCTCAATGTCTTGGGGTAGTTGACCGAAAAGGACGTGAAAACAAGGCGCAATTGCAGCAAATGCATTAAAACAAATAGCATTTACTGGCACATTAAAGCACGTAAAAACCTGCTTAATTGCACCAGTGACTCGGTTGGACAAACGGGGCGTTCGGGTTTTTCCAGTGTGTATTACAGCAAACACCGAAGGCCCTTTTTGGCAATCGAATATTCCGATAATGCAAATCAACTCGACAGAGAGGTATCATCTCTCACCATTCAGAATGACCATCATCACCAAGTCTAACAGCACGAAATGCTGGAGGGGGCGTGGAAAAAAAGCCAACCCTGCCCAGATGATGATGGGAAGGTAAATTGCTAACAGCCACTCCGGAGAACAGTTTGGAGTTTCTTAAACCTCTAAAATCTAGAGCTACAGAGGATCCGGAAATTCCACTCTGGAGCATATATCCTGGGAGAGCCAGTAATCAAAGGACACATGCACCGCAATATTTAGTGCAGCCCTGTTTTCAAGAGCATAGACTTGCAAGGAAACTAATTGTCCTAGAAAGGAACAATGGATAAAGTACTTGCGGTACATATGAACAGTGGAATATTACTCAGCCATGAAATGAAGGAAATGAGTCCATTTGCAGCACTCGGATGGACCTAGGTAGAATCATACTGGATGACAAACGTCCGAGAAAGAGAAATATCATACGACATCACTTATAGGCACAATCTAAAAATTGATACAAATGAACCAGCTTCCATAACAGAAACACAGTCACAGATTTGGAAACCAAACGTATGGCTACCAGTGGGGAAAGTCAGCGGGAGAGGCATCAACCTGGAGTTGGAAATTGGCATACATACCGTTACATACAGAAAATGTTTAATGAATAAGGACCTGCTTTTAGAACATAGAATTTGACTCAATGCACTGTAACAGACGAAAGGAATATGGAAGCTTGGTACTAATATGCAGAAAAGTACAGAAAACTCTCTGCATAAGAGAAGCAAGTACGAGTTCACCAGAAAGGAACACAACATAGCAAATCTGCTATATCCCGTTATGAAAATAAAAAATAACAGGGGGATGGGAATGGTTACTAAATTCGTTCAGAGGCAGAGACCCACCCAGCTGTCACATCCCTGCAGCCAGAGCAGGCTTGGGTCCCAAGGCTTGACTTTCGTGGGACTGAGGGACCTGGTGAGGATGTGCCAGCTAATGCAGCCCCATTGGAGATGTGCTGCCTGATCCCCACTCCAGGTGCCGAAATCTCCCAGGGCAGGGGAGCCAAGCTACAGCTAAACATGCCTGGGACAGCCAAAGGATGGTAGAACCTCTGGGCGGGAAGATATTTGAAAAGTCACCTAACCTCCACATTTCCTGATGCTGTGATTTCCACCTGCAGTCTCTTTCCTTAAGGTCTCCCCACCGTGGGAAGACAATACCCTCAAAACCCGGGTTTCAACAGCTTGGATTTTGTTCCCTGGATAAAGGTTAAGGGGGGGAGAACTCAGACACAAGCCCTAGGGTGTTTGCACAGGCACAGGCCATCTAATTTCCAAGTAGGGACAGGACGTTTCCAAAGGCTCAGGTTCCCCCAGGTACACGAGTGGGGCTAAAGTAATGCTGCCGCCTTGTGGCCGCTTCCCGTAATAACAACCAGAGAACCGGTGCTCAGGGGCACTGCAAATTACATGGTCTGCAGTGCTGTAAAGAACATCTGACCTCGCTCAATGTCTTCGGGTAGGTGATCGAAAAGGACGTGAAAACAAGGCGCAATTGCAGCAAATGCATTAAAACAAATAGCATTTACTGGCACATTAAAGCACGTAAAAACCTGCTTAATAGCACCAGTGACTCGGTTGGACAAACGGGGCGTTCGGGTTTTTCCAGTTTGTATTACAGCAAACACCGAAGGCCCTTTTTGGCAATCGAATATTCCGGTAATGCAAATCAACTCCACAGAGAGGTATCATCTCTCACCATTCAGAATGACCATCATCACCAAGTCTAACAGCAAGAAATGCTGGAGGGGGCGTGGAAAAAGCTAATCCTGCCCAGATGATGATGGGAAGGTAAATTGCTAACAGCCACTCCGGAGAACAGTTTGGAGTTTCTTAAACCTCTAAAATCTAGAGCTACAGAGGATCCGGAAATTCCACTCTGGAGCCTATATCCTGGGAGAGCCAGTAATCAAAGGATACACGCACCGCAATATTTAGTGCAGCCCTGTTTTCAAGAGCATAGACTTGCAAGGAAACTAATGGTCCTAGAAAGGAACAATGGATAAAGGACTTGCAGTACATATGAACACTGGAATATTACTCAGCCATGAAATGAAGGAAATGAGTCCATTTGCAGCACTCGGATGGACCTAGGTAGAATCATACTGGATGACAAACGTCCGAGAAAGAGAAATATCATACGATATCACTTATAGGCACAATCTAAAATTTGATACAATTGCGCCAACTTCCATAACAGAAACACAGTCACAGATTTGGAAAGCAAACGTATGGCTACGAGTGGGGAAAGTCAGCGGGAGACGCATCAACCTGGAGTTGGAAACTGGCATACATACCGTTACATACAGAAAATGATTAATGAATAAGGACCTGCTTTTAGCACATAGAATTTGACTCAATGCACTGTAACGGACGAAAAGAATATGTAAGCTTGGTAGTAATCCGCACAAAAGTACAGAAAACTCTCTGCATAAGAGAAGCAAGTACGAGTTCACCAGAAAGGAACGCAACATTGCAAATCTGCTATATCCCTTTATGAAAATAAAAAACAAAAGGGGGGTGGGAATGGTTACTAAATTCGTTCAGCGGCAGGGACCCACCCAGCTGTCACATCCCTGCAGCCAGAGCAGGCTTGGGTCCCAAGGCTTGACTTTCGTGGGACTGAGGGACCTGGTGAGGATGTGCCAGCTAATGCAGCCCCATTGGAGATGTGCTGCCTGATCCCCACTCCAGGTGCCGAAATCTCCCGGGGCAGGGGAGCCAAGCTACAGCTAAACATGCCTGGGACACCCAAAGGATGGTAGAACCTCTGGGCGGGAAGATGTTTGAAAAGTCACCTAACCTCCACATTTCCTGATGCTGCGATTTCCACCTGCAGTCTCTTTCCTTAAGGTCTCCCCACCGTGGGAAGACAATACCCTCAAAACCCGGGTTTCAACAGCTTGGATTTTGTTCCCTGGATAAAGGTTAAGGGGGGGGAGAACTCAGACACAACCCCTAGGGTGTTTGCACAGGCACAGGCCATTTAATATCCAAGAAGGGACAGGACGTTTCCAAAGGCTCAGGTTCCCCCAGGTACACGAGCGGGGCTTAAGAAATGCTGCCGCCTTTTGGCCGCTTCCCGTAACAACAACCTGAAAACCGGTGCTCAGGGGCTCTGCAATTCACAAGACCTGCAGGGCTGTAAATGACACCTGCCCTCGCTCAACATCTTGAGGTAAGTGTTCGAAAAGGATGCGAAAACAAGGCAGAATTGCAGGAAACGCAATCATCAGGTACGTGTTACTGGCACGTTAAAGCACATAAAAAGCTGCTAATAGCACCACTGACTGGGTTGGAAAAAAGGGGGTTTGGGTTTTTACCTGATGTATTGTGGAAAACGCCGAAGACCCTTTATGGCCAATCCAGTATCCGGTAATGCAAATTAACTCGACAGAGAGGTATCATCTCTCACCATTCAGAATCACGATCATCACCAACTCTAACAGCAAGAAATGTTGGAGGGGGCGTGGGAAAAAAAGCTAACCCTGCCCAGGTGATGGTGGGAAGGTAAATTGCTAACAGCCACTCTGGAGAAGAGCATGCAGCTTCCTAAACATCTAAAATCTAGAGCTACAGAGGATCCAGCAATGCCACTCTCGGCCGTATATCCTGGGAAATTCACTATCAAAGGACACATGCACTGCGATATTTAGTGCAGCCCCTTTTCAAGAGCATAGACTTGCAAGCAAAATAATTGTCCTAGAAAGGAACAATGGATAAAGAACTTGCAGTACATATGAACAATGGAGAATTACTCAGCCATGAAATGAAGGAAATGAGTCCATTTGCAGCACTCGGATGGACCTAGGTAGAACCATACTGGATGACAAACGTCCGAGAAAGAGAAATATCATACGATATCACTTATAGGCACAATCTAAAATTTGATACAAATGAGCCAACTTCCATAACAGAAACACAGTCACAGATTTGGAAACCAAACGTATGGCTACCAGTGGGGAAAGTCAGCGGGAGACGCATCAACCTGGAGTTGGAAACTGGCATACATACCGTTACATACAGAAAATGATTAATGAATAAGGACCTGCTTTTAGCACATAGAATTTGACTCAATGCACTGTAACGGACGAAAAGAATATGGAAGCTTGGTAGTAATCCGCACAAAAGTACAGAAAACTCTCTGCATAAGAGAAGCAAGTACGAGTTCACCAGAAAGGAACACAACATTGCAAATGTGCTATATCCCGTTATGAAAATAAAGAACAAAAGGGGGGTGGGAATGGTTACTAAATTCGTTCAGCAGCAGAGACCCACCCAGCTGTCACATCCCTGCAGCCAGAGCAGGCTTCGTCCCAAGGCTTGACTTTCGTGGGACTGAGGGACCTGGTGAGGATGTGCCAGCTAATGCAGCCCCATTGGAGATGTGCTGCCTGATCCCCACTCCAGGTGCCGAAATCTCCCGGGGCAGGGGAGCCAAGCTACAGCTAAACATGCCTGGGACACCCAAAGGATGGTAGAACCTCTGGGCGGGAAGATGTTTGAAAAGTCACCTAACCTCCACATTTCCTGATGCTGTGACTTCCACCTGCAGCCTCTTTCCTTAAGGTCTCCCCACCGTGGGAAGACAATACCCTCAAAACCCGGGTTTCAACAGCTTGGATTTTGTTCCCTGGATGAAGGTTACGGGAGGGAGAACTCAGACACAAGCCCTAGGGTGTTTGCACAGGCACAGGCCATCTAATTTCAAAGCAGGGACAGGACTTTTCCAAAGGCTCCGGTTCCCCCAGGTACACGAGAGGGGCTTAAGAAATGCTGCCGCCTTGTGGCCGCTTCCCGTAACAACAACCAGAAAACCGGTGCTCAGGGGCACTGCAAATTACATGGCCTGCAGTGCTGTAAAGAACGTCTGACCTCGCTCAATGTCTTGGGGTAGTTGACCGAAAAGGACGTGAAAACAAGGCGCAATTGCAGCAAATGCATTAAAACAAATAGGATTTACTGGCACATTAAAGCACGTAAAAACCTGCTTAATTGCACCAGTGACTCGGTTGGACAAACGGGGCGTTCGGGTTTTTCCAGTGTGTATTACAGCAAACACCGAAGGCCTTTTTTGGCAATCGAATATTCCGGTAATGCAAATCAACTCCACAGAGAGGTATCATCTCTCGCCATTCAGAATGACCATCGTCACCAAGTCTAACAGCAAGAAATGCTGGAGGGGGCGTGGAAAAAGCTAACCCTGCCCAGATGATGATGGGAAGGTAAATTGCAAACAGCCACTCCGGAGAACAGTTTGGAGTTTCTTAAACCTCTAAAATCTAGAGCTACAGAGGATCCGGAAATTCCACTCTGGAGCATATATCCTGGGAGAGCCAGTAATCAAAGGATACACGCACCGCAATATTTAGTGCAGCCCTGTTTTCAAGAGCATAGACTTGCAAGGAAACTAATTGTCCTAGAAAGGAACAATGGATAAAGGACTTGCAGTACATATGAACACTGGAATATTACTCAGCCATGAAATGAAGGAAATGAGTCCATTTGCAGCACTCGGATGGACCTAGGTAGAATCATACTGGATGACAAACGTCCGAGAAAGAGAAATATCATACGATATCAATTATAGGCACAATCTAAAATTTGATACAAATGAGCCAACTTCCATAACAGAAACACAGTCACAGATTTGGAAAGCAAACGTATGGCTACCAGTGGGGAAAGTCAGCGGGAGACGCATCAACCTGGAGTTGGAAATTGGCATACATACCGTTACATACAGAAAATGATTAATGAATAAGGACCTGCTTTTAGCACATAGAATTTGACTCAATGCACTGTAACGGACGAAAAGAATATGTAAGCTTGGTAGTAATCCGCACAAAAGTACAGAAAACTCTCTGCATAAGAGAAGCAAGTACGAGTTCACCAGAAAGGAACGCAACATTGCAAATCTGCTATATCCCTTTATGAAAATAAAAAACAAAAGGGGGGTGGGAATGGTTACTAAATTCGTTCAGCGGCAGTGACCCACCCAGCTGTCACATCCCTGCAGCCAGAGCAGGCTTGGGTCCCAAGGCTTGACTTTCGTGGGCCTGAGGGACCTGGTGAGGATGTGCCAGCTAATGCAGCCCCATTGGAGATGTGCTGCCTGATCCCCACTCCAGGTGCCGAAATCTCCCGGGGCAGGGGAGCCAAGCTACAGCTAAACATGCCTGGGACACCCAAAGGATGGTAGAACCTCTGGGCGGGAAGATGTTTGAAAAGTCACCTAACCTCCACATTTCCTGATGCTGTGATTTCCACCTGCAGTCTCTTTCCTTAAGGTCTCCCCACCGTGGGAAGACAATACCCTCAAAACCCGGGTTTCAACAGCTTGGATTTTGTTCCCTGGATAAATGTTAAGGGGGGGGAGAACTCAGACACAACCCCTAGGGTGTTTGCACAGGCACAGGCCATTTAATATCCAAGAAGGGACAGGACGTTTCCAAAGGCTCAGGTTCCCCCAGGTACACGAGCGGGGCTTAAGAAATGCTGCCGCCTTTTGGCCGCTTCCCGTAACAACAACCTGAAAACCGGTGCTCAGGGGCTCTGCAATTCACAAGACCTGCAGGGCGGTAAATGACACCTGCCCTCGCTCAACATCTTGAGGTAAGTGTTCGAAAAGGATGCGAAAACAAGGCAGAATTGCAGGAAACGCAATCATCAGGTACGTGTTACTGGCACGTTAAAGCACATAAAAAGCTGCTAATAGCACCACTGACTGGGTTGGAAAAAAGGGGGTTTGGGTTTTTACCTGATGTATTATGGAAAACGCCGAAGACCCTTTGTGGCCAATCCAGTATCCGGTAATGCAAATTAACTTGACAGAGGGGTATCATCTCTCACCATTCAGAATCACGATCATCACCAACTCTAACAGCAAGAAATGTTGGAGGGGGCGTGGGAAAAAAAGCTAACCCTGCCCAGGTGATGGTGGGAAGGTAAATTGCTAACAGCCACTCTGGAGAAGAGTTTGCAGCTTCCTAAACATCTAAAATCTAGAGCTACAGAGGATCCAGCAATGCCACTCTCGGCCGTATATCCTGGGAAATTCACTATCAAAGGACACATGCACTGCGATATTTAGTGCAGCCCCTTTTCAAGAGCATAGACTTGCAAGCAAAATAATTGTCCTAGAAAGGAACAATGGATAAAGAACTTGCAGTACATATGAACAATGGAGTATTACTCAGCCATGAAATGAAGGAAATGAGTCCATTTGCAGCACTCGGATGGACCTAGGTAGAACCATACTGGATGACAAACGTCCGAGAAAGAGAAATATCATACGATATCACTTATAGGCACAATCTAAAATTTGATACAAATGAGCCAACTTCCATAACAGAAACACAGTCACAGATTTGGAAACCAAACGTATGGCTACCAGTGGGGAAAGTCAGCGGGAGAGGCATCAACCTGGAGTTGGAAATTGGCATACATACCGTTACATACAGAAAATGATTAATGAATAAGGACCTGCTTTTAGCACATAGAATTTGACTCAATGCACTGTAACAGACGAAAGGAATATGGAAGCTTGGTACTAATCTGCAGAAAAGTACAGAAAACTCTTTGCATAAGAGAAGCAAGTACGAGTTCACCAGAAAGGAACACAACATAGCAAATCTGCTATATCCCGTTATGAAAATAAAAAACAACAGGGGGATGGGAATGGTTACTAAATTCGTTCAGAGGCAGAGACCCACCCAGCTGTCACATCCCTGCAGCCAGAGCAGGCTTGGGTCCCAAGGCTTGACTTTCGTGGGACTGAGGGACCTGGTGAGGATGTGCCAGCTAATGCAGCCCCATTGGAGATGTGCTGCCTGATCCCCACTCCAGGTGCCGAAATCTCCCAGGGCAGGGGAGCCAAGCTACAGCTAAACATGCCTGGGACAGCCAAAGGATGGTAGAACCTCTGGGCGGGAAGATATTTGAAAAGTCACCTAACCTCCACATTTCCTGATGCTGTGATTTCCACCTGCAGTCTCTTTCCTTAAGGTCTCCCCACCGTGGGAAAACAATACCCTCAAAACCCGGGTTTCAACAGCTTGGATTTTGTTCCCTGGATAAAGGTTAAGGGGGGGAGAACTCAGACACAAGCCCTTGGGTGTTTGCACAGGCACAGGCCATCTAATTTCAAAGCAGGGACAGGACTTTTCCAAAGGCTCCAGTTCCCCCAGGTACACGAGAGGGGCTTAAGAAATGCTGCCGCCTTGTGGCCGCTTCCCGTAACAACAACCAGAAAACCGGTGCTCAGGGGCACTGCAAATTACATGGCCTTCAGTGCTGTAAAGAACGTCTGACCTCGCTCAATGTCTTGGGGTAGTTGACCGAAAAGGACGTGAAAACAAGGCGCAATTGCAGCAAATGCATTAAAACAAATAGGATTTACTGGCACATTAAAGCACGTAAAAACCTGCTTAATTGCACCAGTGACTCGGTTGGACAAACGGGGCGTTCGGGTTTTTCCAGTGTGTATTACAGCAAACACCGAAGGCCCTTTTTGGCAATTGAATATTCCGGTAATGCAAATCAGCTCCACAGAGAGGTATCATCTCTCACCATTCAGAATGACCATCATCACCAAGTCTAACAGCAAGAAATGCTGGAGGGGGCGTGGAAAAAGCTAACCCTGCCCAGATGATGATGGGAAGGTAAATTGCTAACAGCCACTCCGGATAACAGTTTGGAGTTTCTTAAACCTCTAAAATCTAGAGCTACAGAGGATCCGGAAATTCCACTCTGGAGCATATATCCTGGGAGAGCCCAGTAATCAAAGGATACACGCACCGCAATATTTAGTGCAGCCCTGTTTTCAAGAGCATAGACTTGCAAGGAAACTAATGGTCCTAGAAAGGAACAATGGATAAAGGACTTGCAGTACATATGAACACTGGAATATTACTCAGCCATGAAATGAAGGAAATGAGTCCATTTGCAGCACTCGGATGGACCTAGGTAGAATCATACTGGATGACAAACGTCCGAGAAAGAGAAATATCATACGATATCACTTATAGGCACAATCTAAAATTTGATACAAATGAGCCAACTTCCATAACAGAAACACAGTCACAGATTTGGAAAGCAAACGTATGGCTACCAGTGGGGAAAGTCAGCGGGAGACGCATCAACCTGGAGTTGGAAATTGGCATACATACTGTTACATACAGAAAATGACTAATGAATAAGGACCTGCTTTTAGCACATAGAATTTGACTCAATGCACTGTAACGGACGAAAAGAATATGTAAGCTTGGTAGTAATCCACACAAAAGTACAGAAAACTCTCTGCATAAGAGAAGCAAGTACGAGTTCACCAGAAAGGAACGCAACATTGCAAATCTGCTATATCCCTTTATGAAAATAAAAAACAAAAGGGGGGTGGGAATGGTTACTAAATTCGTTCAGCGGCAGGGACCCACCCAGCTGTCACATCACTGCAGCCAGAGCAGGCTTGGGTCCCAAGGCTTGACTTTCGTGGGCCTGAGGGACCTGGTGAGGATGTGCCAGCTAATGCAGCCCCATTGGAGATGTGCTGCCTGATCCCCACTCCAGGTGCCGAAATCTCCCGGGGCAGGGGAGCCAAGCTACAGCTAAACATGCCTGGGACACCCAAAGGATGGTAGAACCTCTGGGCGGGAAGATGTTTGAAAAGTCACCTAACCTCCACATTTCCTGATGCTGTGATTTCCACCTGCAGTCTCTTTCCTTAAGGTCTCCCCACCGTGGGAAGACAATACCCTCAAAACCCGGGTTTCAACAGCTTGGATTTTGTTCCCTGGATAAAGGTTAAGGGGGGGGAGAACTCAGACACAACCCCTAGGGTGTTTGCACAGGCACAGGCCATTTAATATCCAAGAAGGGACAGGACGTTTCCAAAGGCTCAGGTTCCCCCAGGTACACGAGCGGGGCTTAAGAAATGCTGCCGCCTTGTGGCCGCTTCCCGTAACAACAACCTGAAAACCGGTGCTCAGGGGCTCTGCAATTCACAAGACCTGCCGGGCTGTAAATGACACCTGCCCTCGCTCAACATCTTGAGGTAAGTGTTCGAAAAGGATGCGAAAACAAGGCAGAATTGCAGGAAACGCAATCATCAGGTACGTGTTACTGGCACGTTAAAGCACATTAAAAAGCTGCTAATAGCACCACTGACTGGGTTGGAAAAAAGGGGGTTTGGGTTTTTACCTGATGTATTATGGAAAACGCCGAAGACCCTTTGTGGCCAATCCAGTATCCGGTAATGCAAATTAACTCGACAGAGGGGTATCATCTCTCACCATTCAGAATCACGATCATCACCAACTCTAACAGCAAGAAATGTTGGAGGGGGCGTGGGAAAAAAAGCTAACCCTGCCCAGGTGATGGTGGGAAGGTAAATTGCTAACAGCCACTCTGGAGAAGAGTTTGCAGCTTCCTAAACATCTAAAATCTAGAGCTACAGAGGATCCAGCAATGCCACTCTCGGCCGTATATCCTGGGAAATTCACTATCAAAGGACACATGCACTGCGATATTTAGTGCAGCCCCTTTTCAAGAGCATAGACTTGCAAGCAAAATAATTGTCCTAGAAAGGAACAATGGATAAAGAACTTGCAGTACATATGAACAATGGAGTATTACTCAGCCATGAAATGAAGGAAATGAGTCCATTTGCAGCACTCGGATGGACCTAGGTAGAACCATACTGGATGACAAACGTCCGAGAAAGAGAAATATCATACGATATCACTTATAGGCACAATCTAAAATTTGATACAAATGAGCCAACTTCCATAACAGAAACACAGTCACAGATTTGGAAACCAAACGTATGGCTACCAGTGGGGAAAGTCAGCGGGAGAGGCATCAACCTGGAGTTGGAAATTGGCATACATACCGTTACATACAGAAAATGTTTAATGAATAAGGACCTGCTTTTAGCATATAGAATTTGACTCAATGCACTGTAACAGACGAAAGGAATATGGAAGCTTGGTACTAATATGCAGAAAAGTACAGAAAACTCTCTGCATAAGAGAAGCAAGTACGAGTTCACCAGAAAGGAACACAACATAGCAAATCTGCTATATCCCGTTATGAAAATAAAAAATAACAGGGGGATGGGAATGGTTACTAAATTCGTTCAGAGGCAGAGACCCACCCAGCTGTCACATCCCTGCAGCCAGAGCAGGCTTGGGTCCCAAGGCTTGACTTTCGTGGGACTGAGGGACCTGGTGAGGATGTGCCAGCTAATGCAGCCCCATTGGAGATGTGCTGCCTGATCCCCACTCCAGGTGCCGAAATCTCCCAGGGCAGGGGAGCCAAGCTACAGCTAAACATGCCTGGGACAGCCAAAGGATGGTAGAACCTCTGGGCGGGAAGATATTTGAAAAGTCACCTAACCTCCACATTTCCTGATGCTGTGATTTCCACCTGCAGTCTCTTTCCTTAAGGTCTCCCCACCGTGGGAAGACAATACCCTCAAAACCCGGGTTTCAACAGCTTGGATTTTGTTCCCTGGATAAAGGTTAAGGGGGGGAGAACTCAGACACAAGCCCTAGGGTGTTTGCACAGGCACAGGCCATCTAATTTCCAAGTAGGGACAGGACGTTTCCAAAGGCTCAGGTTCCCCCAGGTACACGAGTGGGGCTAAAGTAATGCTGCCGCCTTGTGGCCGCTTCCCGTAATAACAACCAGAGAACCGGTGCTCAGGGGCACTGCAAATTACATGGTCTGCAGTGCTGTAAAGAACATCTGACCTCGCTCAATGTCTTCGGGTAGGTGATCGAAAAGGACGTGAAAACAAGGCGCAATTGCAGCAAATGCATTAAAACAAATAGCATTTACTGGCACATTAAAGCATGTAAAAACCTGCTTAATAGCACCAGTGACTCGGTTGGACAAACGGGGCGTTCGGGTTTTTCCAGTGTGTATTACAGCAAACACCGAAGGCCCTTTTTGGCAATCGAATATTCCGGTAATGCAAATCAACTCCACAGAGAGGTATCATCTCTCACCATTCAGAATGACCATCATCACCAAGTCTAACAGCAAGAAATGCTGGAGGGGGCGTGGAAAAAGCTAATCCTGCCCAGATGATGATGGGAAGGTAAATTGCTAACACAGCCACTCCGGAGAACAGTTTGGAGTTTCTTAAACCTCTAAAATCTAGAGCTACAGAGGATCCGGAAATTCCACTCTGGAGCATATATCCTGGGAGAGCCAGTAATCAAAGGATACACGCACCGCAATATTTAGTGCAGCCCTGTTTTCAAGAGCATAGACTTGCAAGGAAACTAATGGTCCTAGAAAGGAACAATGGATAAAGGACTTGCAGTACATATGAACACTGGAATATTACTCAGCCATGAAATGAAGGAAATGAGTCCATTTGCAGCACTCGGATGGACCTAGGTAGAATCATACTGGATGACAAACGTCCGAGAAAGAGAAATATCATACGATATCACTTATAGGCACAATCTAAAATTTAATACAAATGAGCCAACTTCCATAACAGAAACACAGTCACAGATTTGGAAAGCAAACGTATGGCTACGAGTGGGGAAAGTCAGCGGGAGACGCATCAACCTGGAGTTGGAAATTGGCATACATACCGTTACATACAGAAAATGATTAATGAATAAGGACCTGCTTTTAGCACATAGAATTTGACTCAATGCACTGTAACGGACGAAAAGAATATGTAAGCTTGGTAGTAATCCGCACAAAAGTACAGAAAACTCTCTGCATAAGAGAAGCAAGTACGAGTTCACCAGAAAGGAACGCAACATTGCAAATCTGCTATATCCCTTTATGAAAATAAAAAACAAAAGGGGGGTGGGAATGGTTACTAAATTCGTTCAGCGGCAGGGACCCACCCAGCTGTCACATCACTGCAGCCAGAGCAGGCTTGGGTCCCAAGGCTTGACTTTCGTGGGCCTGAGGGACCTGGTGAGGATGTGCCAGCTAATGCAGCCCCATTGGAGATGTGCTGCCTGATCCCCACTCCAGGTGCCGAAATCTCCCGGGGCAGGGGAGCCAAGCTACAGCTAAACATGCCTGGGACACCCAAAGGATGGTAGAACCTCTGGGCGGGAAGATGTTTGAAAAGTCACCTAACCTCCACATTTCCTGATGCTGTGATTTCCACCTGCAGTCTCTTTCCTTAAGGTCTCCCCACCGTGGGAAGACAATACCCTCAAAACCCGGGTTTCAACAGCTTGGATTTTGTTCCCTGGATGAAGGTTACGGGGGGGAGAACTCAGACACAAGCCCTAGGGTGTTTGCACAGGCACAGGCCATCTAATTTCAAAGCAGAGACAGGACTTTTCCAAAGGCTCAGGTTCCCCCAGGTACACGAGCGGGGCTTAAGAAATGCTGCCGCCTTTTGGCCGCTTCCCGTAACAACAACCTGAAAACCGGTGCTCAGGGGCTCTGCAATTCACAAGACCTGCCGGGCTGTAAATGACACCTGCCCTCGCTCAACATCTTGAGGTAAGTGTTCGAAAAGGATGCGAAAACAAGGCAGAATTGCAGGAAACGCAATCATCAGGTACGTGTTACTGGCACGTTAAAGCACATAAAAAGCTGCTAATAGCACCACTGACTGGGTTGGAAAAAAGCGGGTTTGGGTTTTTACCTGATGTATTATGGGAAACGCCGAAGACCCTTTGTGGCCAATCCAGTATCCGGTAATGCAAATTAACTCGACAGAGAGGTATCATCTCTCACCATTCAGAATCACGATCATCACCAACTCTAACAGCAAGAAATGTTGGAGGGGGCGTGGGAAAAAAAGCTAACCCTGCCCAGGTGATGGTGGGAAGGTAAATTGCTAACAGCCACTCTGGAGAAGAGCTTGCAGCTTCCTAAATATCTAAAATCTAGAGCTACAGAGGATCCAGCAATGCCACTCTCGGCCGTATATCCTGGGAAATTCACTATCAAAGGACACATGCACTGTGATATTTAGTGCAGCCCCTTTTCAAGAGCATAGACTTGCAAGCAAAATAATTGTCCTAGAAAGGAACAATGGATAAAGAACTTGCAGTACATATGAACAATGGAGTATTACTCAGCCATGAAATGAAGGAAATGAGTCCATTTGCAGCACTCGGATGGACCTAGGTAGAACCATACTGGATGACAAACGTCCGAGAAAGAGAAATATCATACGATATCACTTATAGGCACAATCTAAAATTTGATACAAATGAGCCAACTTCCATAACAGAAACACAGTCACAGATTAGGAAACCAAACGTATGGCTACCAGTGGGGAAAGTCAGCGGGAGACGCATCAACCTGGAGTTGGAAACTGGCATACATACCGTTACATACAGAAAATGATTAATGAATAAGGACCTGCTTTTAGCACATAGAATTTGACTCAATGCACTGTAACGGACGAAAAGAATATGTAAGCTTGGTAGGAATCCGCACAAAAGTACAGAAAACTCTCTGCATAAGAGAAGCAAGTACGAGTTCACCAGAAAGGAACACAACATTGCAAATGTGCTATATCCCGTTATGAAAATAAAGAACAAAAGGGGGGTGGGAATGGTTACTAAATTCGTTCAGCAGCAGAGACCCACCCAGCTGTCACATCCCTGCAGCCAGAGCAGGCTTGGGTCCCAAGGCTTGACTTTCGTGGGACTGAGGGACCTGGTGAGGATGTGACAGCTAATGCAGCCCCATTGGAAATGTGCTGCCTGATCCCCACTCCAGGTGCCAAAATCTCCCGGGGCAGGGGAGCCAAGCTACAGCTAAACATGCCTGGGACACCCAAAGGATGGTAGAACCTCTGGGCGGGAAGATGTTTGAAAAGTCACCTAACCTCCACATTTCCTGATGCTGTGATTTCCACCTGCAGTCTCTTTCCTTAAGGTCTCCCCACCGTGGGAAGACAATACCCTCAAAACCCGGGTTTCAACAGCTTGGATTTTGTTCCCTGGATGAAGGTTACGGGGGGGAGAACTCAGACACAAGCCCTAGGGTGTTTGCACAGGCACAGGCCATCTAATTTCAAAGCAGAGACAGGACTTTTCCAAAGGCTCCGGTTCCCCCAGGTACACGAGAGGGGCTTAAGAAATGCTGCCGCCTTGTGGCCGCTTCCCGTAACAACAACCAGAAAACCGGTGCTCAGGGGCACTGCAAATTACATGGCCTGCAGTGCTGTAAAGAACATCTGACCTCGCTCAATGTCTTGGGGTAGTTGACCGAAAAGGACGTGAAAACAAGGCGCAATTGCAGCAAATGCATTAAAACAAATAGCATTTACTGGCACATTAAAGCACGTAAAAACCTGCTTAATTGCACCAGTGACTCGGTTGGACAAACGGGGCGTTCGGGTTTTTCCAGTGTGTATTACAGCAAACACCGAAGGCCCTTTTTGGCAATCGAATATTCCGATAATGCAAATCAACTCGACAGAGAGGTATCATCTCTCACCATTCAGAATGACCATCATCACCAAGTCTAACAGCACGAAATGCTGGAGGGGGCGTGGAAAAAAAGCCAACCCTGCCCAGATGATGATGGGAAGGTAAATTGCTAACAGCCACTCCGGAGAACAGTTTGGAGTTTCTTAAACCTCTAAAATCTAGAGCTACAGAGGATCCGGAAATTCCACTCTGGAGCATATATCCTGGGAGAGCCAGTAATCAAAGGATACACGCACCGCAATATTTAGTGCAGCCGTTTTCAAGAGCATAGACTTGCAAGGAAACTAATGGTCCTAGAAAGGAACAATGGATAAAGGACTTGCAGTACATATGAACACTGGAATATTACTCAGCCATGAAATGAAGGAAATGAGTCCATTTGCAGCACTCGGATGGACCTAGGTAGAACCATACTGGATGACAAACGTCCGAGAAAGAGAAATATCATACGATATCACTTATAGGCACAATCTAAAATTTGATACAAATGAGCCAACTTCCATAACAGAAACACAGTCACAGATTTGGAAAGCAAACGTATGGCTACCAGTGGGGAAAGTCAGCGGGAGACGCATCAACCTGGAGTTGGAAACTGGCATACATACCGTTACATACAGAAAATGATTAATGAATAAGGACCTGCTTTTAGCACATAGAATTTGACTCAATGCACTGTAACGGACGAAAAGAATATGTAAGCTTGGTAGGAATCCGCACAAAAGTACAGAAAACTCTCTGCATAAGAGAAGCAAGTACGAGTTCACCAGAAAGGAACGCAACATTGCAAATCTGCTATATCCCTTTATGAAAATAAAAAACAAAAGGGGGGTGGGAATGGTTACTAAATTCGTTCAGCGGCAGGGACCCACCCAGCTGTCACATCACTGCAGCCAGAGCAGGCTTGGGTCCCAAGGCTTGACTTTAGTGGGACTGAGGGACCTGGTGAGGATGTGCCAGCTAATGCAGCCCCATTGGAGATGTGCTGCCTGATCCCCACTCCAGGTGCCGAAATCTCCCGGGGCAGGGGAGCCAAGCTACAGCTAAACATGCCTGGGACACCCAAAGGATGGTAGAACCTCTGGGCGGGAAGATGTTTGAAAAGTCACCTAACCTCCACATTTCCTGATGCTGTGACTTCCACCTGCAGCCTCTTTCCTTAAGGTCTCCCCACCGTGGGAAGACAATACCCTCAAAACCCGGGTTTCAACAGCTTGGATTTTGTTCCCTGGATGAAGGTTACGGGGGGGAGAACTCAGACACAAGCCCTAGGGTGTTTGCACAGGCACAGGCCATCTAATTTCAAAGCAGAGACAGGACTTTTCCAAAGGCTCAGGTTCCCCCAGGTACACGAGCGGGGCTTAAGAAATGCTGCCGCCTTTTGGCCGCTTCCCGTAACAACAACCTGAAAACCGGTGCTCAGGGGCTCTGCAATTCACAAGACCTGCCGGGCTGTAAATGACACCTGCCCTCGCTCAACATCTTGAGGTAAGTGTTCGAAAAGGATGCGAAAACAAGGCAGAATTGCAGGAAACGCAATCATCAGGTACGTGTTACTGGCACGTTAAAGCACATTAAAAAGCTGCTAATAGCACCACTGACTGGGTTGGAAAAAAGGGGGTTTGGGTTTTTACCTGATGTATTATGGAAAACGCCGAAGACCCTTTGTGGCCAATCCAGTATCCGGTAATGCAAATTAACTCGACAGAGAGGTATCATCTCTCACCATTCAGAATCACGATCATCACCAACTCTAACAGCAAGAAATGTTGGAGGGGGCGTGGGAAAAAAAGCTAACCCTGCCCAGGTGATGGTGGGAAGGTAAATTGCTAACAGCCACTCTGGAGAAGAGTTTGCAGCTTCCTAAACATCTAAAATCTAGAGCTACAGAGGATCCAGCAATGCCACTCTTGGCCGTATATCCTGGGAAATTCACTATCAAAGGACACATGCACTGCGATATTTAGTGCAGCCCCTTTTCAAGAGCATAGACTTGCAAGCAAAATAATTGTCCTAGAAAGGAACAATGGATAAAGAACTTGCAGTACATATGAACAATGGAGTATTACTCAGCCATGAAATGAAGGAAATGAGTCCATTTGCAGCACTCGGATGGACCTAGGTAGAACCATACTGGATGACAAACGTCCGAGAAAGAGAAATATCATACGATATCACTTATAGGCACAATCTAAAATTTGATACAAATGAGCCAACTTCCATAACAGAAACACAGTCACAGATTTGGAAACCAAACGTATGGCTACCAGTGGGGAAAGTCAGCGGGAGAGGCATCAACCTGGAGATGGAAATTGGCATACATACCGTTACATACAGAAAATGATTAATGAATAAGGACCTGCTTTTAGCACATAGAATTTGACTCAATGCACTGTAACGGACGAAAAGAATATGTAAGCTTGGTAGGAATCCGCACAAAAGTACAGAAAACTCTCTGCATAAGAGAAGCAAGTACGAGTTCACCAGAAAGGAACACAACATTGCAAATGTGCTATATCCCGTTATGAAAATAAAGAACAAAAGGGGGGTGGGAATGGTTACTAAATTCGTTCAGCAGCAGAGACCCACCCAGCTGTCACATCCCTGCAGCCAGAGCAGGCTTGGGTCCCAAGGCTTGACTTTCGTGGGACTGAGGGACCTGGTGAGGATGTGCCAGCTAATGCAGCCCCATTGGAGATGTGCTGCCTGATCCCCACTCCAGGTGCCGAAATCTCCCGGGGCAGGGGAGCCAAGCTACAGCTAAATATGCCTGGGACACCCAAAGGATGGTAGAACCTCTGGGCGGGAAGATGTTTGAAAAGTCACCTAACCTCCACATTTCCTGATGCTGTGACTTCCACCTGCAGCCTCTTTCCTTAAGGTCTCCCCACCGTGGGAAGACAATACCCTCAAAACCCGGTTTTCAACAGCTTGGATTTTGTTCCCTGGATGAAGGTTACGGGAGGGAGAACTCAGACACAGGCCCTAGGGTGTTTGTACAGGCACAGGCCATCTAATTTCCAAGAAGGGACAGGACGTTTCCAAAGGCTCCGGTTCCCCCAGGTACACGAGTGGGGCTAAAGTAATGCTGCCGCCTTGTGGCCGCTTCCCGTAATAACAACCAGAGAACCGGTGCTCAGGGGCACTGCAAATTACATGGTCTGCAGTGCTGTAAAGAACATCTGACCTCGCTCAATGTCTTGGGGTAGGTGATCGAAAAGGACGTGAAAACAAGGCGCAATTGCAGCAAATGCATTAAAACAAATAGGATTTACTGGCACATTAAAGCACGTAAAAACCTGCTTAATAGCACCAGTGACTCGGTTGGACAAACGGGGCGTTTGGGTTTTTACAGTGTGTATTACAGCAAACACCGAAGGCCCTTTTTGGCAATCGAATATTCCGGTAATGCAAATCAACTCCACAGAGAGGTATCATCTCTCACCATTCAGAATGACCATCATCACCAAGTCTAACAGCAAGAAATGCTGGAGGGGGCGTGGAAAAAGCTAATCCTGCCCAGATGATGATGGGAAGGTAAATTGCTAACAGCCACTCCGGAGAACAGTTTGGAGTTACTTAAACCTCTAAAATCTAGAGCTACAGAGGATCCGGAAATTCCACTCTGGAGCATATATCCTGGGAGAGCCAGTAATCAAAGGATACACGCACCGCAATATTTAGTGCAGCCCTGTTTTCAAGAGCATAGACTTGCAAGGAAAATAATTGTCCTAGAAAGGAACAATGGATAAAGGACTTGCAGTACATATGAACACTGGAATATTACTCAGCTATGAAATGAAGGAAATGAGTCCATTTGCAGCACTCGGATGGACCTAGGTAGAATCATACTGGATGACAAACGTCCGAGAAAGAGATATATCATACGATATCACTTATAGGCACAATCTAAAATTTGATACAAATGAGCCAACTTCCATAACAGAAACACAGTCACAGATTTGGAAAGCAAACGTATGGCTACCAGTGGGGAAAGTCAGCGGGAGAGGCATCAACCTGGAGATGGAAATTGGCATACATACCGTTACATACAGAAAATGATTAATGAATAAGGACCTGCTTTTAGCACATAGAATTTGACTCAATGCACTGTAACGGACGAAAAGAATATGTAAGCTTGGTAGTAATACGCACAAAAGTACAGTAAACTGTCTGCATAAGAGAAGCAAGTACGAGTTCACAAGAAAGGAACACAACATTGCAAATCTGCTATATCCCGTTATGAAACTAAAAAACAAAAGGGGGGTTGGAATGTTTACTAAATTCGTTCAGCGGCAGGGACCCACCCAGCTGTCACATCCCTGCAGCCAGAGCAGGCTTGGGTCCCAAGCCTTGACTTTCGTGGGCCTGAGGGACCTGGTGAGGATGTGCCAGCTAATGCAGCCCCATTGGAGATGTGCTGCCTGATCCCCACTCCAGGTGCCGAAATCTCCCGGGGCAGGGGAGCCAAGCTACAGCTAAACATGCCTGGGACACCCAAAGGATGGTAGAACCTCTGGGCGGGAAGATGTTTGAAAAGTCACCTAACCTCCACATTTCCTGATGCTGTGATTTCCACCTGCAGTCTCTTTCCTTAAGGTCTCCCCACCGTGGGAAGACAATACCCTCAAAACCCGGGTTTCAACAGCTTGGATTTTGTTCCCTGGATGAAGGTTACGGGGGGGAGAACTCAGACACAAGCCCTAGGGTGTTTGCACAGGCACAGGCCATCTAATTTCAAAGCAGAGACAGGACTTTTCCAAAGGCTCCGGTTCCCCCAGGTACACGAGAGGGGCTTAAGAAATGCTGCCGCCTTGTGGCCGCTTCCCGTAACAACAACCAGAAAACCGGTGCTCAGGGGCACTGCAAATTACATGGCCTGCAGTGCTGTAAAGAACATCTGACCTCGCTCAATGTCTTGGGGTAGTTGACCGAAAAGGACGTGAAAACAAGGCGCAATTGCAGCAAATGCATTAAAACAAATAGCATTTACTGGCACATTAAAGCACGTAAAAACCTGCTTAATTGCACCAGTGACTCGGTTGGACAAACGGGGCGTTCGGGTTTTTCCAGTGTGTATTACAGCAAACACCGAAGGCCCTTTTTGGCAATCGAATATTCCGATAATGCAAATCAACTCGACAGAGAGGTATCATCTCTCACCATTCAGAATGACCATCATCACCAAGTCTAACAGCACGAAATGCTGGAGGGGGCGTGGAAAAAAAGCCAACCCTGCCCAGATGATGATGGGAAGGTAAATTGCTAACAGCCACTCCGGAGAACAGTTTGGAGTTTCTTAAACCTCTAAAATCTAGAGCTACAGAGGATCCGGAAATTCCACTCTGGAGCATATATCCTGGGAGAGCCAGTAATCAAAGGACACATGCACCGCAATATTTAGTGCAGCCCTGTTTTCAAGAGCATAGACTTGCAAGGAAACTAATTGTCCTAGAAAGGAACAATGGATAAAGTACTTGCGGTACATATGAACAGTGGAATATTACTCAGCCATGAAATGAAGGAAATGAGTCCATTTGCAGCACTCGGATGGACCTAGGTAGAATCATACTGGATGACAAACGTCCGAGAAAGAGAAATATCATACGACATCACTTATAGGCACAATCTAAAAATTGATACAAATGAACCAGCTTCCATAACAGAAACACAGTCACAGATTTGGAAACCAAACGTATGGCTACCAGTGGGGAAAGTCAGCGGGAGAGGCATCAACCTGGAGTTGGAAATTGGCATACATACCGTTACATACAGAAAATGTTTAATGAATAAGGACCTGCTTTTAGCACATAGAATTTGACTCAATGCACTGTAACAGACGAAAGGAATATGGAAGCTTGGTACTAATATGCAGAAAAGTACAGAAAACTCTCTGCATAAGAGAAGCAAGTACGAGTTCACCAGAAAGGAACACAACATAGCAAATCTGCTATATCCCGTTATGAAAATAAAAAATAACAGGGGGATGGGAATGGTTACTAAATTCGTTCAGAGGCAGAGACCCACCCAGCTGTCACATCCCTGCAGCCAGAGCAGGCTTGGGTCCCAAGGCTTGACTTTCGTGGGACTGAGGGACCTGGTGAGGATGTGCCAGCTAATGCAGCCCCATTGGAGATGTGCTGCCTGATCCCCACTCCAGGTGCCGAAATCTCCCAGGGCAGGGGAGCCAAGCTACAGCTAAACATGCCTGGGACAGCCAAAGGATGGTAGAACCTCTGGGCGGGAAGATATTTGAAAAGTCACCTAACCTCCACATTTCCTGATGCTGTGATTTCCACCTGCAGTCTCTTTCCTTAAGGTCTCCCCACCGTGGGAAGACAATACCCTCAAAACCCGGGTTTCAACAGCTTGGATTTTGTTCCCTGGATAAAGGTTAAGGGGGGGAGAACTCAGACACAAGCCCTAGGGTGTTTGCACAGGCACAGGCCATCTAATTTCCAAGTAGGGACAGGACGTTTCCAAAGGCTCAGGTTCCCCCAGGTACACGAGTGGGGCTAAAGTAATGCTGCCGCCTTGTGGCCGCTTCCCGTAATAACAACCAGAGAACCGGTGCTCAGGGGCACTGCAAATTACATGGTCTGCAGTGCTGTAAAGAACATCTGACCTCGCTCAATGTCTTCGGGTAGGTGATCGAAAAGGACGTGAAAACAAGGCGCAATTGCAGCAAATGCATTAAAACAAATAGCATTTACTGGCACATTAAAGCACGTAAAAACCTGCTTAATAGCACCAGTGACTCGGTTGGACAAACGGGGCGTTCGGGTTTTTCCAGTTTGTATTACAGCAAACACCGAAGGCCCTTTTTGGCAATCGAATATTCCGGTAATGCAAATCAACTCCACAGAGAGGTATCATCTCTCACCATTCAGAATGACCATCATCACCAAGTCTAACAGCAAGAAATGCTGGAGGGGGCGTGGAAAAAGCTAATCCTGCCCAGATGATGATGGGAAGGTAAATTGCTAACAGCCACTCCGGAGAACAGTTTGGAGTTTCTTAAACCTCTAAAATCTAGAGCTACAGAGGATCCGGAAATTCCACTCTGGAGCCTATATCCTGGGAGAGCCAGTAATCAAAGGATACACGCACCGCAATATTTAGTGCAGCCCTGTTTTCAAGAGCATAGACTTGCAAGGAAACTAATGGTCCTAGAAAGGAACAATGGATAAAGGACTTGCAGTACATATGAACACTGGAATATTACTCAGCCATGAAATGAAGGAAATGAGTCCATTTGCAGCACTCGGATGGACCTAGGTAGAATCATACTGGATGACAAACGTCCGAGAAAGAGAAATATCATACGATATCACTTATAGGCACAATCTAAAATTTGATACAATTGCGCCAACTTCCATAACAGAAACACAGTCACAGATTTGGAAAGCAAACGTATGGCTACGAGTGGGGAAAGTCAGCGGGAGACGCATCAACCTGGAGTTGGAAACTGGCATACATACCGTTACATACAGAAAATGATTAATGAATAAGGACCTGCTTTTAGCACATAGAATTTGACTCAATGCACTGTAACGGACGAAAAGAATATGTAAGCTTGGTAGTAATCCGCACAAAAGTACAGAAAACTCTCTGCATAAGAGAAGCAAGTACGAGTTCACCAGAAAGGAACGCAACATTGCAAATCTGCTATATCCCTTTATGAAAATAAAAAACAAAAGGGGGGTGGGAATGGTTACTAAATTCGTTCAGCGGCAGGGACCCACCCAGCTGTCACATCACTGCAGCCAGAGCAGGCTTGGGTCCCAAGGCTTGACTTTAGTGGGACTGAGGGACCTGGTGAGGATGTGCCAGCTAATGCAGCCCCATTGGAGATGTGCTGCCTGATCCCCACTCCAGGTGCCGAAATCTCCCGGGGCAGGGGAGCCAAGCTACAGCTAAACATGCCTGGGACACCCAAAGGATGGTAGAACCTCTGGGCGGGAAGATGTTTGAAAAGTCACCTAACCTCCACATTTCCTGATGCTGTGACTTCCACCTGCAGCCTCTTTCCTTAAGGTCTCCCCACCGTGGGAAGACAATACCCTCAAAACCCGGGTTTCAACAGCTTGGATTTTGTTCCCTGGATGAAGGTTACGGGGGGGAGAACTCAGACACAAGCCCTAGGGTGTTTGCACAGGCACAGGCCATCTAATTTCAAAGCAGAGACAGGACTTTTCCAAAGGCTCAGGTTCCCCCAGGTACACGAGCGGGGCTTAAGAAATGCTGCCGCCTTTTGGCCGCTTCCCGTAACAACAACCTGAAAACCGGTGCTCAGGGGCTCTGCAATTCACAAGACCTGCCGGGCTGTAAATGACACCTGCCCTCGCTCAACATCTTGAGGTAAGTGTTCGAAAAGGATGCGAAAACAAGGCAGAATTGCAGGAAACGCAATCATCAGGTACGTGTTACTGGCACGTTAAAGCACATTAAAAAGCTGCTAATAGCACCACTGACTGGGTTGGAAAAAAGGGGGTTTGGGTTTTTACCTGATGTATTATGGAAAACGCCGAAGACCCTTTGTGGCCAATCCAGTATCCGGTAATGCAAATTAACTCGACAGAGAGGTATCATCTCTCACCATTCAGAATCACGATCATCACCAACTCTAACAGCAAGAAATGTTGGAGGGGGCGTGGGAAAAAAAGCTAACCCTGCCCAGGTGATGGTGGGAAGGTAAATTGCTAACAGCCACTCTGGAGAAGAGTTTGCAGCTTCCTAAACATCTAAAATCTAGAGCTACAGAGGATCCAGCAATGCCACTCTCGGCCGTATATCCTGGGAAATTCACTATCAAAGGACACATGCACTGCGATATTTAGTGCAGCCCCTTTTCAAGAGCATAGACTTGCAAGCAAAATAATTGTCCTAGAAAGGAACAATGGATAAAGAACTTGCAGTACATATGAACAATGGAGTATTACTCAGCCATGAAATGAAGGAAATGAGTCCATTTGCAGCACTCGGATGGACCTAGGTAGAACCATACTGGATGACAAACGTCCGAGAAAGAGAAATATCATACGATATCACTTATAGGCACAATCTAAAATTTGATACAAATGAGCCAACTTCCATAACAGAAACACAGTCACAGATTTGGAAACCAAACGTATGGCTACCAGTGGGGAAAGTCAGCGGGAGAGGCATCAACCTGGAGATGGAAATTGGCATACATACCGTTACATACAGAAAATGATTAATGAATAAGGACCTGCTTTTAGCACATAGAATTTGACTCAATGCACTGTAACGGACGAAAAGAATATGTAAGCTTGGTAGGAATCCGCACAAAAGTACAGAAAACTCTCTGCATAAGAGAAGCAAGTACGAGTTCACCAGAAAGGAACACAACATTGCAAATGTGCTATATCCCGTTATGAAAATAAAGAACAAAAGGGGGGTGGGAATGGTTACTAAATTCGTTCAGCAGCAGAGACCCACCCAGCTGTCACATCCCTGCAGCCAGAGCAGGCTTGGGTCCCAAGGCTTGACTTTCGTGGGACTGAGGGACCTGGTGAGGATGTGCCAGCTAATGCAGCCCCATTGGAGATGTGCTGCCTGATCCCCACTCCAGGTGCCGAAATCTCCCGGGGCAGGGGAGCCAAGCTACAGCTAAATATGCCTGGGACACCCAAAGGATGGTAGAACCTCTGGGCGGGAAGATGTTTGAAAAGTCACCTAACCTCCACATTTCCTGATGCTGTGACTTCCACCTGCAGCCTCTTTCCTTAAGGTCTCCCCACCGTGGGAAGACAATACCCTCAAAACCCGGTTTTCAACAGCTTGGATTTTGTTCCCTGGATGAAGGTTACGGGAGGGAGAACTCAGACACAGGCCCTAGGGTGTTTGTACAGGCACAGGCCATCTAATTTCCAAGAAGGGACAGGACGTTTCCAAAGGCTCCGGTTCCCCCAGGTACACGAGTGGGGCTAAATAAATGCTGCCGCCTTGTGGCCGCTTCCCGTAATAACAACCAGAGAACCGGTGCTCAGGGGCACTGCAAATTACATGGTCTGCAGTGCTGTAAAGAACATCTGACCTCGCTCAATGTCTTGGGGTAGGTGATCGAAAAGGACGTGAAAACAAGGCGCAATTGCAGCAAATGCATTAAAACAAATAGGATTTACTGGCACATTAAAGCACGTAAAAACCTGCTTAATAGCACCAGTGACTCGGTTGGACAAACGGGGCGTTTGGGTTTTTACAGTGTGTATTACAGCAAACACCGAAGGCCCTTTTTGGCAATCGAATATTCCGGTAATGCAAATCAACTCCACAGAGAGGTATCATCTCTCACCATTCAGAATGACCATCATCACCAAGTCTAACAGCAAGAAATGCTGGAGGGGGCGTGGAAAAAGCTAATCCTGCCCAGATGATGATGGGAAGGTAAATTGCTAACAGCCACTCCGGAGAACAGTTTGGAGTTACTTAAACCTCTAAAATCTAGAGCTACAGAGGATCCGGAAATTCCACTCTGGAGCATATATCCTGGGAGAGCCAGTAATCAAAGGATACACGCACCGCAATATTTAGTGCAGCCCTGTTTTCAAGAGCATAGACTTGCAAGGAAAATAATTGTCCTAGAAAGGAACAATGGATAAAGGACTTGCAGTACATATGAACACTGGAATATTACTCAGCTATGAAATGAAGGAAATGAGTCCATTTGCAGCACTCGGATGGACCTAGGTAGAATCATACTGGATGACAAACATCCGAGAAAGAGATATATCATACGATATCACTTATAGGCACAATCTAAAATTTGATACAAATGAGCCAACTTCCATAACAGAAACACAATCACAGATTTGGAAAGCAAACGTATGGCTACCAGTGGGGAAAGTCAGCGGGAGAGGCATCAACCTGGAGATGGAAATTGGCATACATACCGTTACATACAGAAAATGATTAATGAATAAGGACCTGCTTTTAGCACATAGAATTTGACTCAATGCACTGTAACGGACGAAAAGAATATGTAAGCTTGGTAGTAATACGCACAAAAGTACAGTAAACTGTCTGCATAAGAGAAGCAAGTACGAGTTCACAAGAAAGGAACACAACATTGCAAATCTGCTATATCCCGTTATGAAACTAAAAAACAAAAGGGGGGTTGGAATGTTTACTAAATTCGTTCAGCGGCAGGGACCCACCCAGCTGTCACATCCCTGCAGCCAGAGCAGGCTTGGGTCCCAAGCCTTGACTTTCGTGGGCCTGAGGGACCTGGTGAGGATGTGCCAGCTAATGCAGCCCCATTGGAGATGTGCTGCCTGATCCCCACTCCAGGTGCCGAAATCTCCCGGGGCAGGGGAGCCAAGCTACAGCTAAACATGCCTGGGACACCCAAAGGATGGTAGAACCTCTGGGCGGGAAGATGTTTGAAAAGTCACCTAACCTCCACATTTCCTGATGCTGTGATTTCCACCTGCAGTCTCTTTCCTTAAGGTCTCCCCACCGTGGGAAGACAATACCCTCAAAACCCGGGTTTCAACAGCTTGGATTTTGTTCCCTGGATGAAGGTTACGGGGGGGAGAACTCAGACACAAGCCCTAGGGTGTTTGCACAGGCACAGGCCATCTAATTTCAAAGCAGAGACAGGACTTTTCCAAAGGCTCCGGTTCCCCCAGGTACACGAGAGGGGCTTAAGAAATGCTGCCGCCTTGTGGCCGCTTCCCGTAACAACAACCAGAAAACCGGTGCTCAGGGGCACTGCAAATTACATGGCCTGCAGTGCTGTAAAGAACATCTGACCTCGCTCAATGTCTTGGGGTAGTTGACCGAAAAGGACGTGAAAACAAGGCGCAATTGCAGCAAATGCATTAAAACAAATAGCATTTACTGGCACATTAAAGCACGTAAAAACCTGCTTAATTGCACCAGTGACTCGGTTGGACAAACGGGGCGTTCGGGTTTTTCCAGTGTGTATTACAGCAAACACCGAAGGCCCTTTTTGGCAATCGAATATTCCGATAATGCAAATCAACTCGACAGAGAGGTATCATCTCTCACCATTCAGAATGACCATCATCACCAAGTCTAACAGCACGAAATGCTGGAGGGGGCGTGGAAAAAAAGCCAACCCTGCCCAGATGATGATGGGAAGGTAAATTGCTAACAGCCACTCCGGAGAACAGTTTGGAGTTTCTTAAACCTCTAAAATCTAGAGCTACAGAGGATCCGGAAATTCCACTCTGGAGCATATATCCTGGGAGAGCCAGTAATCAAAGGACACATGCACCGCAATATTTAGTGCAGCCCTGTTTTCAAGAGCATAGACTTGCAAGGAAACTAATTGTCCTAGAAAGGAACAATGGATAAAGTACTTGCGGTACATATGAACAGTGGAATATTACTCAGCCATGAAATGAAGGAAATGAGTCCATTTGCAGCACTCGGATGGACCTAGGTAGAATCATACTGGATGACAAACGTCCGAGAAAGAGAAATATCATACGACATCACTTATAGGCACAATCTAAAAATTGATACAAATGAACCAGCTTCCATAACAGAAACACAGTCACAGATTTGGAAACCAAACGTATGGCTACCAGTGGGGAAAGTCAGCGGGAGAGGCATCAACCTGGAGTTGGAAATTGGCATACATACCGTTACATACAGAAAATGTTTAATGAATAAGGACCTGCTTTTAGCACATAGAATTTGACTCAATGCACTGTAACAGACGAAAGGAATATGGAAGCTTGGTACTAATATGCAGAAAAGTACAGAAAACTCTCTGCATAAGAGAAGCAAGTACGAGTTCACCAGAAAGGAACACAACATAGCAAATCTGCTATATCCCGTTATGAAAATAAAAAATAACAGGGGGATGGGAATGGTTACTAAATTCGTTCAGAGGCAGAGACCCACCCAGCTATCACATCCCTGCAGCCAGAGCAGGCTTGGGTCCCAAGGCTTGACTTTCGTGGGACTGAGGGACCTGGTGAGGATGTGCCAGCTAATGCAGCCCCATTGGAGATGTGCTGCCTGATCCCCACTCCAGGTGCCGAAATCTCCCAGGGCAGGGGAGCCAAGCTACAGCTAAACATGCCTGGGACAGCCAAAGGATGGTAGAACCTCTGGGCGGGAAGATATTTGAAAAGTCACCTAACCTCCACATTTCCTGATGCTGTGATTTCCACCTGCAGTCTCTTTCCTTAAGGTCTCCCCACCGTGGGAAGACAATACCCTCAAAACCCGGGTTTCAACAGCTTGGATTTTGTTCCCTGGATAAAGGTTAAGGGGGGGAGAACTCAGACACAAGCCCTAGGGTGTTTGCACAGGCACAGGCCATCTAATTTCCAAGTAGGGACAGGACGTTTCCAAAGGCTCAGGTTCCCCCAGGTACACGAGTGGGGCTAAAGTAATGCTGCCGCCTTGTGGCCGCTTCCCGTAATAACAACCAGAGAACCGGTGCTCAGGGGCACTGCAAATTACATGGTCTGCAGTGCTGTAAAGAACATCTGACCTCGCTCAATGTCTTCGGGTAGGTGATCGAAAAGGACGTGAAAACAAGGCGCAATTGCAGCAAATGCATTAAAACAAATAGCATTTACTGGCACATTAAAGCACGTAAAAACCTGCTTAATAGCACCAGTGACTCGGTTGGACAAACGGGGCGTTCGGGTTTTTCCAGTTTGTATTACAGCAAACACCGAAGGCCCTTTTTGGCAATCGAATATTCCGGTAATGCAAATCAACTCCACAGAGAGGTATCATCTCTCACCATTCAGAATGACCATCATCACCAAGTCTAACAGCAAGAAATGCTGGAGGGGGCGTGGAAAAAGCTAATCCTGCCCAGATGATGATGGGAAGGTAAATTGCTAACAGCCACTCCGGAGAACAGTTTGGAGTTTCTTAAACCTCTAAAATCTAGAGCTACAGAGGATCCGGAAATTCCACTCTGGAGCCTATATCCTGGGAGAGCCAGTAATCAAAGGATACACGCACCGCAATATTTAGTGCAGCCCTGTTTTCAAGAGCATAGACTTGCAAGGAAACTAATGGTCCTAGAAAGGAACAATGGATAAAGGACTTGCAGTACATATGAACACTGGAATATTACTCAGCCATGAAATGAAGGAAATGAGTCCATTTGCAGCACTCGGATGGACCTAGGTAGAATCATACTGGATGACAAACGTCCGAGAAAGAGAAATATCATACGATATCACTTATAGGCACAATCTAAAATTTGATACAATTGCGCCAACTTCCATAACAGAAACACAGTCACAGATTTGGAAAGCAAACGTATGGCTACGAGTGGGGAAAGTCAGCGGGAGACGCATCAACCTGGAGTTGGAAACTGGCATACATACCGTTACATACAGAAAATGATTAATGAATAAGGACCTGCTTTTAGCACATAGAATTTGACTCAATGCACTGTAACGGACGAAAAGAATATGTAAGCTTGGTAGTAATCCGCACAAAAGTACAGAAAACTCTCTGCATAAGAGAAGCAAGTACGAGTTCACCAGAAAGGAACGCAACATTGCAAATCTGCTATATCCCTTTATGAAAATAAAAAACAAAAGGGGGGTGGGAATGGTTACTAAATTCGTTCAGCGGCAGGGACCCACCCAGCTGTCACATCCCTGCAGCCAGAGCAGGCTTGGGTCCCAAGGCTTGACTTTCGTGGGACTGAGGGACCTGGTGAGGATGTGCCAGCTAATGCAGCCCCATTGGAGATGTGCTGCCTGATCCCCACTCCAGGTGCCGAAATCTCCCGGGGCAGGGGAGCCAAGCTACAGCTAAACATGCCTGGGACACCCAAAGGATGGTAGAACCTCTGGGCGGGAAGATGTTTGAAAAGTCACCTAACCTCCACATTTCCTGATGCTGCGATTTCCACCTGCAGTCTCTTTCCTTAAGGTCTCCCCACCGTGGGAAGACAATACCCTCAAAACCCGGGTTTCAACAGCTTGGATTTTGTTCCCTGGATAAAGGTTAAGGGGGGGGAGAACTCAGACACAACCCCTAGGGTGTTTGCACAGGCACAGGCCATTTAATATCCAAGAAGGGACAGGACGTTTCCAAAGGCTCAGGTTCCCCCAGGTACACGAGCGGGGCTTAAGAAATGCTGCCGCCTTTTGGCCGCTTCCCGTAACAACAACCTGAAAACCGGTGCTCAGGGGCTCTGCAATTCACAAGACCTGCAGGGCTGTAAATGACACCTGCCCTCGCTCAACATCTTGAGGTAAGTGTTCGAAAAGGATGCGAAAACAAGGCAGAATTGCAGGAAACGCAATCATCAGGTACGTGTTACTGGCACGTTAAAGCACATAAAAAGCTGCTAATAGCACCACTGACTGGGTTGGAAAAAAGGGGGTTTGGGTTTTTACCTGATGTATTGTGGAAAACGCCGAAGACCCTTTATGGCCAATCCAGTATCCGGTAATGCAAATTAACTCGACAGAGAGGTATCATCTCTCACCATTCAGAATCACGATCATCACCAACTCTAACAGCAAGAAATGTTGGAGGGGGCGTGGGAAAAAAAGCTAACCCTGCCCAGGTGATGGTGGGAAGGTAAATTGCTAACAGCCACTCTGGAGAAGAGCTTGCAGCTTCCTAAACATCTAAAATCTAGAGCTACAGAGGATCCAGCAATGCCACTCTCGGCCGTATATCCTGGGAAATTCACTATCAAAGGACACATGCACTGCGATATTTAGTGCAGCCCCTTTTCAAGAGCATAGACTTGCAAGCAAAATAATTGTCCTAGAAAGGAACAATGGATAAAGAACTTGCAGTACATATGAACAATGGAGAATTACTCAGCCATGAAATGAAGGAAATGAGTCCATTTGCAGCACTCGGATGGACCTAGGTAGAACCATACTGGATGACAAACGTCCGAGAAAGAGAAATATCATACGATATCACTTATAGGCACAATCTAAAATTTGATACAAATGAGCCAACTTCCATAACAGAAACACAGTCACAGATTTGGAAACCAAACGTATGGCTACCAGTGGGGAAAGTCAGCGGGAGACGCATCAACCTGGAGTTGGAAACTGGCATACATACCGTTACATACAGAAAATGATTAATGAATAAGGACCTGCTTTTAGCACATAGAATTTGACTCAATGCACTGTAACGGACGAAAAGAATATGGAAGCTTGGTAGTAATCCGCACAAAAGTACAGAAAACTCTCTGCATAAGAGAAGCAAGTACGAGTTCACCAGAAAGGAACACAACATTGCAAATGTGCTATATCCCGTTATGAAAATAAAGAACAAAAGGGGGGTGGGAATGGTTACTAAATTCGTTCAGCAGCAGAGACCCACCCAGCTGTCACATCCCTGCAGCCAGAGCAGGCCTCGTCCCAAGGCTTGACTTTCGTGGGACTGAGGGACCTGGTGAGGATGTGCCAGCTAATGCAGCCCCATTGGAGATGTGCTGCCTGATCCCCACTCCAGGTGCCGAAATCTCCCGGGGCAGGGGAGCCAAGCTACAGCTAAACATGCCTGGGACACCCAAAGGATGGTAGAACCTCTGGGCGGGAAGATGTTTGAAAAGTCACCTAACCTCCACATTTCCTGATGCTGTGACTTCCACCTGCAGCCTCTTTCCTTAAGGTCTCCCCACCGTGGGAAGACAATACCCTCAAAACCCGGGTTTCAACAGCTTGGATTTTGTTCCCTGGATGAAGGTTACGGGAGGGAGAACTCAGACACAAGCCCTAGGGTGTTTGCACAGGCACAGGCCATCTAATTTCAAAGCAGGGACAGGACTTTTCCAAAGGCTCCGGTTCCCCCAGGTACACGAGAGGGGCTTAAGAAATGCTGCCGCCTTGTGGCCGCTTCCCGTAACAACAACCAGAAAACCGGTGCTCAGGGGCACTGCAAATTACATGGCCTGCAGTGCTGTAAAGAACGTCTGACCTCGCTCAATGTCTTGGGGTAGTTGACCGAAAAGGACGTGAAAACAAGGCGCAATTGCAGCAAATGCATTAAAACAAATAGGATTTACTGGCACATTAAAGCACGTAAAAACCTGCTTAATTGCACCAGTGACTCGGTTGGACAAACGGGGCGTTCGGGTTTTTCCAGTGTGTATTACAGCAAACACCGAAGGCCTTTTTTGGCAATCGAATATTCCGGTAATGCAAATCAACTCCACAGAGAGGTATCATCTCTCGCCATTCAGAATGACCATCGTCACCAAGTCTAACAGCAAGAAATGCTGGAGGGGGCGTGGAAAAAGCTAACCCTGCCCAGATGATGATGGGAAGGTAAATTGCAAACAGCCACTCCGGAGAACAGTTTGGAGTTTCTTAAACCTCTAAAATCTAGAGCTACAGAGGATCCGGAAATTCCACTCTGGAGCATATATCCTGGGAGAGCCAGTAATCAAAGGATACACGCACCGCAATATTTAGTGCAGCCCTGTTTTCAAGAGCATAGACTTGCAAGGAAACTAATTGTCCTAGAAAGGAACAATGGATAAAGGACTTGCAGTACATATGAACACTGGAATATTACTCAGCCATGAAATGAAGGAAATGAGTCCATTTGCAGCACTCGGATGGACCTAGGTAGAATCATACTGGATGACAAACGTCCGAGAAAGAGAAATATCATACGATATCAATTATAGGCACAATCTAAAATTTGATACAAATGAGCCAACTTCCATAACAGAAACACAGTCACAGATTTGGAAAGCAAACGTATGGCTACCAGTGGGGAAAGTCAGCGGGAGACGCATCAACCTGGAGTTGGAAATTGGCATACATACCGTTACATACAGAAAATGATTAATGAATAAGGACCTGCTTTTAGCACATAGAATTTGACTCAATGCACTGTAACGGACGAAAAGAATATGTAAGCTTGGTAGTAATCCGCACAAAAGTACAGAAAACTCTCTGCATAAGAGAAGCAAGTACGAGTTCACCAGAAAGGAACGCAACATTGCAAATCTGCTATATCCCTTTATGAAAATAAAAAACAAAAGGGGGGTGGGAATGGTTACTAAATTCGTTCAGCGGCAGTGACCCACCCAGCTGTCACATCCCTGCAGCCAGAGCAGGCTTGGGTCCCAAGGCTTGACTTTCGTGGGAATGAGGGACCTGGTGAGGATGTGCCAGCTAATGCAGCCCCATTGGAGATGTGCTGCCTGATCCCCACTCCAGGTGCCGAAATCTCCCGGGGCAGGGGAGCCAAGCTACAGCTAAACATGCCTGGGACACCCAAAGGATGGTAGAACCTCTGGGCGGGAAGATGTTTGAAAAGTCACCTAACCTCCACATTTCCTGATGCTGTGATTTCCACCTGCAGTCTCTTTCCTTAAGGTCTCCCCACCGTGGGAAGACAATACCCTCTAAACCCGGGTTTCAACAGCTTGGATTTTGTTCCCTGGATAAATGTTAAGGGGGGGGAGAACTCAGACACAACCCCTAGGGTGTTTGCACAGGCACAGGCCATTTAATATCCAAGAAGGGACAGGACGTTTCCAAAGGCTCAGGTTCCCCCAGGTACACGAGCGGGGCTTAAGAAATGCTGCCGCCTTTTGGCCGCTTCCCGTAACAACAACCTGAAAACCGGTGCTCAGGGGCTCTGCAATTCACAAGACCTGCAGGGCGGTAAATGACACCTGCCCTCGCTCAACATCTTGAGGTAAGTGTTCGAAAAGGATGCGAAAACAAGGCAGAATTGCAGGAAACGCAATCATCAGGTACGTGTTACTGGCACGTTAAAGCACATAAAAAGCTGCTAATAGCACCACTGACTGGGTTGGAAAAAAGGGGGTTTGGGTTTTTACCTGATGTATTGTGGAAAACGCCGAAGACCCTTTATGGCCAATCCAGTATCCGGTAATGCAAATTAACTCGACAGAGAGGTATCATCTCTCACCATTCAGAATCACGATCATCACCAACTCTAACAGCAAGAAATGTTGGAGGGGGCGTGGGAAAAAAAGCTAACCCTGCCCAGGTGATGGTGGGAAGGTAAATTGCTAACAGCCACTCTGGAGAAGAGCTTGCAGCTTCCTAAACATCTAAAATCTAGAGCTACAGAGGATCCAGCAATGCCACTCTCGGCCGTATATCCTGGGAAATTCACTATCAAAGGACACATGCACTGCGATATTTAGTGCAGCCCCTTTTCAAGAGCATAGACTTGCAAGCAAAATAATTGTCCTAGAAAGGAACAATGGATAAAGAACTTGCAGTACATATGAACAATGGAGAATTACTCAGCCATGAAATGAAGGAAATGAGTCCATTTGCAGCACTCGGATGGACCTAGGTAGAACCATACTGGATGACAAACGTCCGAGAAAGAGAAATATCATACGATATCACTTATAGGCACAATCTAAAATTTGATACAAATGAGCCAACTTCCATAACAGAAACACAGTCACAGATTTGGAAACCAAACGTATGGCTACCAGTGGGGAAAGTCAGCGGGAGACGCATCAACCTGGAGTTGGAAACTGGCATACATACCGTTACATACAGAAAATGATTAATGAATAAGGACCTGCTTTTAGCACATAGAATTTGACTCAATGCACTGTAACGGACGAAAAGAATATGGAAGCTTGGTAGTAATCCGCACAAAAGTACAGAAAACTCTCTGCATAAGAGAAGCAAGTACGAGTTCACCAGAAAGGAACACAACATTGCAAATGTGCTATATCCCGTTATGAAAATAAAGAACAAAAGGGGGGTGGGAATGGTTACTAAATTCGTTCAGCAGCAGAGACCCACCCAGCTGTCACATCCCTGCAGCCAGAGCAGGCTTCGTCCCAAGGCTTGACTTTCGTGGGACTGAGGGACCTGGTGAGGATGTGCCAGCTAATGCAGCCCCATTGGAGATGTGCTGCCTGATCCCCACTCCAGGTGCCGAAATCTCCCGGGGCAGGGGAGCCAAGCTACAGCTAAACATGCCTGGGACACCCAAAGGATGGTAGAACCTCTGGGCGGGAAGATGTTTGAAAAGTCACCTAACCTCCACATTTCCTGATGCTGTGACTTCCACCTGCAGCCTCTTTCCTTAAGGTCTCCCCACCGTGGGAAGACAATACCCTCAAAACCCGGGTTTCAACAGCTTGGATTTTGTTCCCTGGATGAAGGTTACGGGAGGGAGAACTCAGACACAAGCCCTAGGGTGTTTGCACAGGCACAGGCCATCTAATTTCAAAGCAGGGACAGGACTTTTCCAAAGGCTCCGGTTCCCCCAGGTACACGAGAGGGGCTTAAGAAATGCTGCCGCCTTGTGGCCGCTTCCCGTAACAACAACCAGAAAACCGGTGCTCAGGGGCACTGCAAATTACATGGCCTGCAGTGCTGTAAAGAACGTCTGACCTCGCTCAATGTCTTGGGGTAGTTGACCGAAAAGGACGTGAAAACAAGGCGCAATTGCAGCAAATGCATTAAAACAAATAGGATTTACTGGCACATTAAAGCACGTAAAAACCTGCTTAATTGCACCAGTGACTCGGTTGGACAAACGGGGCGTTCGGGTTTTTCCAGTGTGTATTACAGCAAACACCGAAGGCCTTTTTTGGCAATCGAATATTCCGGTAATGCAAATCAACTCCACAGAGAGGTATCATCTCTCGCCATTCAGAATGACCATCGTCACCAAGTCTAACAGCAAGAAATGCTGGAGGGGGCGTGGAAAAAGCTAACCCTGCCCAGATGATGATGGGAAGGTAAATTGCAAACAGCCACTCCGGAGAACAGTTTGGAGTTTCTTAAACCTCTAAAATCTAGAGCTACAGAGGATCCGGAAATTCCACTCTGGAGCATATATCCTGGGAGAGCCAGTAATCAAAGGATACACGCACCGCAATATTTAGTGCAGCCCTGTTTTCAAGAGCATAGACTTGCAAGGAAACTAATTGTCCTAGAAAGGAACAATGGATAAAGAACTTGCAGTACATATGAACACTGGAATATTACTCAGCCATGAAATGAAGGAAATGAGTCCATTTGCAGCACTCGGATGGACCTAGGTAGAATCATACTGGATGACAAACGTCCGAGAAAGAGAAATATCATACGATATCAATTATAGGCACAATCTAAAATTTGATACAAATGAGCCAACTTCCATAACAGAAACACAGTCACAGATTTGGAAAGCAAACGTATGGCTACCAGTGGGGAAAGTCAGCGGGAGACGCATCAACCTGGAGTTGGAAATTGGCATACATACCGTTACATACAGAAAATGATTAATGAATAAGGACCTGCTTTTAGCACATAGAATTTGACTCAATGCACTGTAACGGACGAAAAGAATATGTAAGCTTGGTAGTAATCCGCACAAAAGTACAGAAAACTCTCTGCATAAGAGAAGCAAGTACGAGTTCACCAGAAAGGAACGCAACATTGCAAATCTGCTATATCCCTTTATGAAAATAAAAAACAAAAGGGGGGTGGGAATGGTTACTAAATTCGTTCAGCGGCAGTGACCCACCCAGCTGTCACATCCCTGCAGCCAGAGCAGGCTTGGGTCCCAAGGCTTGACTTTCGTGGGCCTGAGGGACCTGGTGAGGATGTGCCAGCTAATGCAGCCCCATTGGAGATGTGCTGCCTGATCCCCACTCCAGGTGCCGAAATCTCCCGGGGCAGGGGAGCCAAGCTACAGCTAAACATGCCTGGGACACCCAAAGGATGGTAGAACCTCTGGGCGGGAAGATGTTTGAAAAGTCACCTAACCTCCACATTTCCTGATGCTGTGATTTCCACCTGCAGTCTCTTTCCTTAAGGTCTCCCCACCGTGGGAAGACAATACCCTCAAAACCCGGGTTTCAACAGCTTGGATTTTGTTCCCTGGATAAATGTTAAGGGGGGGGAGAACTCAGACACAACCCCTAGGGTGTTTGCACAGGCACAGGCCATTTAATATCCAAGAAGGGACAGGACGTTTCCAAAGGCTCAGGTTCCCCCAGGTACACGAGCGGGGCTTAAGAAATGCTGCCGCCTTTTGGCCGCTTCCCGTAACAACAACCTGAAAACCGGTGCTCAGGGGCTCTGCAATTCACAAGACCTGCAGGGCGGTAAATGACACCTGCCCTCGCTCAACATCTTGAGGTAAGTGTTCGAAAAGGATGCGAAAACAAGGCAGAATTGCAGGAAACGCAATCATCAGGTACGTGTTACTGGCACATTAAAGCACATAAAAAGCTGCTAATAGCACCACTGACTGGGTTGGAAAAAAGGGGGTTTGGGTTTTTACCTGATGTATTATGGAAAACGCCGAAGACCCTTTGTGGCCAATCCAGTATCCGGTAATGCAAATTAACTCGACAGAGGGGTATCATCTCTCACCATTCAGAATCACGATCATCACCAACTCTAACAGCAAGAAATGTTGGAGGGGGCGTGGGAAAAAAAGCTAACCCTGCCCAGGTGATGGTGGGAAGGTAAATTGCTAACAGCCACTCTGGAGAAGAGTTTGCAGCTTCCTAAACATCTAAAATCTAGAGCTACAGAGGATCCAGCAATGCCACTCTCGGCCGTATATCCTGGGAAATTCACTATCAAAGGACACATGCACTGCGATATTTAGTGCAGCCCCTTTTCAAGAGCATAGACTTGCAAGCAAAATAATTGTCCTAGAAAGGAACAATGGATAAAGAACTTGCAGTACATATGAACAATGGAGTATTACTCAGCCATGAAATGAAGGAAATGAGTCCATTTGCAGCACTCGGATGGACCTAGGTAGAACCGTACTGGATGACAAACGTCCGAGAAAGAGAAATATCATACGATATCACTTATAGGCACAATCTAAAATTTGATACAAATGAGCCAACTTCCATAACAGAAACACAGTCACAGATTTGGAAACCAAACGTATGGCTACCAGTGGGGAAAGTCAGCGGGAGAGGCATCAACCTGGAGTTGGAAATTGGCATACATACCGTTACATACAGAAAATGATTAATGAATAAGGACCTGCTTTTAGCACATAGAATTTGACTCAATGCACTGTAACAGACGAAAGGAATATGGAAGCTTGGTACTAATCTGCAGAAAAGTACAGAAAACTCTTTGCATAAGAGAAGCAAGTACGAGTTCACCAGAAAGGAACACAACATAGCAAATCTGCTATATCCCGTTATGAAAATAAAAAACAACAGGGGGATGGGAATGGTTACTAAATTCGTTCAGAGGCAGAGACCCACCCAGCTGTCACATCCCTGCAGCCAGAGCAGGCTTGGGTCCCAAGGCTTGACTTTCGTGGGACTGAGGGACCTGGTGAGGATGTGCCAGCTAATGCAGCCCCATTGGAGATGTGCTGCCTGATCCCCACTCCAGGTGCCGAAATCTCCCAGGGCAGGGGAGCCAAGCTACAGCTAAACATGCCTGGGACAGCCAAAGGATGGTAGAACCTCTGGGCGGGAAGATATTTGAAAAGTCACCTAACCTCCACATTTCCTGATGCTGTGATTTCCACCTGCAGTCTCTTTCCTTAAGGTCTCCCCACCGTGGGAAAACAATACCCTCAAAACCCGGGTTTCAACAGCTTGGATTTTGTTCCCTGGATAAAGGTTAAGGGGGGGAGAACTCAGACACAAGCCCTTGGGTGTTTGCACAGGCACAGGCCATCTAATTTCAAAGCAGGGACAGGACTTTTCCAAAGGCTCCAGTTCCCCCAGGTACACGAGAGGGGCTTAAGAAATGCTGCCGCCTTGTGGCCGCTTCCCGTAACAACAACCAGAAAACCGGTGCTCAGGGGCACTGCAAATTACATGGCCTTCAGTGCTGTAAAGAACGTCTGACCTCGCTCAATGTCTTGGGGTAGTTGACCGAAAAGGACGTGAAAACAAGGCGCAATTGCAGCAAATGCATTAAAACAAATAGGATTTACTGGCACATTAAAGCACGTAAAAACCTGCTTAATTGCACCAGTGACTCGGTTGGACAAACGGGGCGTTCGGGTTTTTCCAGTGTGTATTACAGCAAACACCGAAGGCCCTTTTTGGCAATTGAATATTCCGGTAATGCAAATCAGCTCCACAGAGAGGTATCATCTCTCACCATTCAGAATGACCATCATCACCAAGTCTAACAGCAAGAAATGCTGGAGGGGGCGTGGAAAAAGCTAACCCTGCCCAGATGATGATGGGAAGGTAAATTGCTAACAGCCACTCCGGATAACAGTTTGGAGTTTCTTAAACCTCTAAAATCTAGAGCTACAGAGGATCCGGAAATTCCACTCTGGAGCATATATCCTGGGAGAGCCCAGTAATCAAAGGATACACGCACCGCAATATTTAGTGCAGCCCTGTTTTCAAGAGCATAGACTTGCAAGGAAACTAATGGTCCTAGAAAGGAACAATGGATAAAGGACTTGCAGTACATATGAACACTGGAATATTACTCAGCCATGAAATGAAGGAAATGAGTCCATTTGCAGCACTCGGATGGACCTAGGTAGAATCATACTGGATGACAAACGTCCGAGAAAGAGAAATATCATACGATATCACTTATAGGCACAATCTAAAATTTGATACAAATGAGCCAACTTCCATAACAGAAACACAGTCACAGATTTGGAAAGCAAACGTATGGCTACCAGTGGGGAAAGTCAGCGGGAGACGCATCAACCTGGAGTTGGAAATTGGCATACATACTGTTACATACAGAAAATGACTAATGAATAAGGACCTGCTTTTAGCACATAGAATTTGACTCAATGCACTGTAACGGACGAAAAGAATATGTAAGCTTGGTAGTAATCCACACAAAAGTACAGAAAACTCTCTGCATAAGAGAAGCAAGTACGAGTTCACCAGAAAGGAACGCAACATTGCAAATCTGCTATATCCCTTTATGAAAATAAAAAACAAAAGGGGGGTGGGAATGGTTACTAAATTCGTTCAGCGGCAGGGACCCACCCAGCTGTCACATCACTGCAGCCAGAGCAGGCTTGGGTCCCAAGGCTTGACTTTCGTGGGCCTGAGGGACCTGGTGAGGATGTGCCAGCTAATGCAGCCCCATTGGAGATGTGCTGCCTGATCTCCACTCCAGGTGCCGAAATCTCCCGGGGCAGGGGAGCCAAGCTACAGCTAAACATGCCTGGGACACCCAAAGAATGGTAGAACCTCTGGGCGGGAAGATGTTTGAAAAGTCACCTAACCTCCACATTTCCTGATGCTGTGATTTCCACCTGCAGTCTCTTTCCTTAAGGTCTCCCCACCGTGGGAAGACAATACCCTCAAAACCCGGGTTTCAACAGCTTGGATTTTGTTCCCTGGATAAAGGTTAAGGGGGGGGAGAACTCAGACACAACCCCTAGGGTGTTTGCACAGGCACAGGCCATTTAATATCCAAGAAGGGACAGGACGTTTCCAAAGGCTCAGGTTCCCCCAGGTACACGAGCGGGGCTTAAGAAATGCTGCCGCCTTGTGGCCGCTTCCCGTAACAACAACCTGAAAACCGGTGCTCAGGGGCTCTGCAATTCACAAGACCTGCCGGGCTGTAAATGACACCTGCCCTCGCTCAACATCTTGAGGTAAGTGTTCGAAAAGGATGCGAAAACAAGGCAGAATTGCAGGAAACGCAATCATCAGGTACGTGTTACTGGCACGTTAAAGCACATTAAAAAGCTGCTAATAGCACCACTGACTGGGTTGGAAAAAAGGGGGTTTGGGTTTTTACCTGATGTATTATGGAAAACGCCGAAGACCCTTTGTGGCCAATCCAGTATCCGGTAATGCAAATTAACTCGACAGAGGGGTATCATCTCTCACCATTCAGAATCACGATCATCACCAACTCTAACAGCAAGAAATGTTGGAGGGGGCGTGGGAAAAAAAGCTAACCCTGCCCAGGTGATGGTGGGAAGGTAAATTGCTAACAGCCACTCTGGAGAAGAGTTTGCAGCTTCCTAAACATCTAAAATCTAGAGCTACAGAGGATCCAGCAATGCCACTCTCAGCCGTATATCCTGGGAAATTCACTATCAAAGGACACATGCACTGCGATATTTAGTGCAGCCCCTTTTCAAGAGCATAGACTTGCAAGCAAAATAATTGTCCTAGAAAGGAACAATGGATAAAGAACTTGCAGTACATATGAACAATGGAGTATTACTCAGCCATGAAATGAAGGAAATGAGTCCATTTGCAGCACTCGGATGGACCTAGGTAGAACCATACTGGATGACAAACGTCCGAGAAAGAGAAATATCATACGATATCACTTATAGGCACAATCTAAAATTTGATACAAATGAGCCAACTTCCATAACAGAAACACAGTCACAGATTTGGAAACCAAACGTATGGCTACCAGTGGGGAAAGTCAGCGGGAGAGGCATCAACCTGGAGTTGGAAATTGGCATACATACCGTTACATACAGAAAATGTTTAATGAATAAGGACCTGCTTTTAGCATATAGAATTTGACTCAATGCACTGTAACAGACGAAAGGAATATGGAAGCTTGGTACTAATATGCAGAAAAGTACAGAAAACTCTCTGCATAAGAGAAGCAAGTACGAGTTCACCAGAAAGGAACACAACATAGCAAATCTGCTATATCCCGTTATGAAAATAAAAAATAACAGGGGGATGGGAATGGTTACTAAATTCGTTCAGAGGCAGAGACCCACCCAGCTGTCACATCCCTGCAGCCAGAGCAGGCTTGGGTCCCAAGGCTTGACTTTCGTGGGACTGAGGGACCTGGTGAGGATGTGCCAGCTAATGCAGCCCCATTGGAGATGTGCTGCCTGATCCCCACTCCAGGTGCCGAAATCTCCCAGGGCAGGGGAGCCAAGCTACAGCTAAACATGCCTGGGACAGCCAAAGGATGGTAGAACCTCTGGGCGGGAAGATATTTGAAAAGTCACCTAACCTCCACATTTCCTGATGCTGTGATTTCCACCTGCAGTCTCTTTCCTTAAGGTCTCCCCACCGTGGGAAGACAATACCCTCAAAACCCGGGTTTCAACAGCTTGGATTTTGTTCCCTGGATAAAGGTTAAGGGGGGGAGAACTCAGACACAAGCCCTAGGGTGTTTGCACAGGCACAGGCCATCTAATTTCCAAGTAGGGACAGGACGTTTCCAAAGGCTCAGGTTCCCCCAGGTACACGAGTGGGGCTAAAGTAATGCTGCCGCCTTGTGGCCGCTTCCCGTAATAACAACCAGAGAACCGGTGCTCAGGGGCACTGCAAATTACATGGTCTGCAGTGCTGTAAAGAACATCTGACCTCGCTCAATGTCTTCGGGTAGGTGATCGAAAAGGACGTGAAAACAAGGCGCAATTGCAGCAAATGCATTAAAACAAATAGCATTTACTGGCACATTAAAGCATGTAAAAACCTGCTTAATAGCACCAGTGACTCGGTTGGACAAACGGGGCGTTCGGGTTTTTCCAGTGTGTATTACAGCAAACACCGAAGGCCCTTTTTGGCAATCGAATATTCCGGTAATGCAAATCAACTCCACAGAGAGGTATCATCTCTCACCATTCAGAATGACCATCATCACCAAGTCTAACAGCAAGAAATGCTGGAGGGGGCGTGGAAAAAGCTAATCCTGCCCAGATGATGATGGGAAGGTAAATTGCTAACACAGCCACTCCGGAGAACAGTTTGGAGTTTCTTAAACCTCTAAAATCTAGAGCTACAGAGGATCCGGAAATTCCACTCTGGAGCATATATCCTGGGAGAGCCAGTAATCAAAGGATACACGCACCGCAATATTTAGTGCAGCCCTGTTTTCAAGAGCATAGACTTGCAAGGAAACTAATGGTCCTAGAAAGGAACAATGGATAAAGGACTTGCAGTACATATGAACACTGGAATATTACTCAGCCATGAAATGAAGGAAATGAGTCCATTTGCAGCACTCGGATGGACCTAGGTAGAATCATACTGGATGACAAACGTCCGAGAAAGAGAAATATCATACGATATCACTTATAGGCACAATCTAAAATTTAATACAAATGAGCCAACTTCCATAACAGAAACACAGTCACAGATTTGGAAAGCAAACGTATGGCTACGAGTGGGGAAAGTCAGCGGGAGACGCATCAACCTGGAGTTGGAAATTGGCATACATACCGTTACATACAGAAAATGATTAATGAATAAGGACCTGCTTTTAGCACATAGAATTTGACTCAATGCACTGTAACGGACGAAAAGAATATGTAAGCTTGGTAGTAATCCGCACAAAAGTACAGAAAACTCTCTGCATAAGAGAAGCAAGTACGAGTTCACCAGAAAGGAACGCAACATTGCAAATCTGCTATATCCCTTTATGAAAATAAAAAACAAAAGGGGGGTGGGAATGGTTACTAAATTCGTTCAGCGGCAGGGACCCACCCAGCTGTCACATCACTGCAGCCAGAGCAGGCTTGGGTCCCAAGGCTTGACTTTCGTGGGCCTGAGGGACCTGGTGAGGATGTGCCAGCTAATGCAGCCCCATTGGAGATGTGCTGCCTGATCCCCACTCCAGGTGCCGAAATCTCCCGGGGCAGGGGAGCCAAGCTACAGCTAAATATGCCTGGGACACCCAAAGGATGGTAGAACCTCTGGGCGGGAAGATGTTTGAAAAGTCACCTAACCTCCACATTTCCTGATGCTGTGATTTCCACCTGCAGTCTCTTTCCTTAAGGTCTCCCCACCGTGGGAAGACAATACCCTCAAAACCCGGGTTTCAACAGCTTGGATTTTGTTCCCTGGATGAAGGTTACGGGGGGGAGAACTCAGACACAAGCCCTAGGGTGTTTGCACAGGCACAGGCCATCTAATTTCAAAGCAGAGACAGGACTTTTCCAAAGGCTCAGGTTCCCCCAGGTACACGAGCGGGGCTTAAGAAATGCTGCCGCCTTTTGGCCGCTTCCCGTAACAACAACCTGAAAACCGGTGCTCAGGGGCTCTGCAATTCACAAGACCTGCCGGGCTGTAAATGACACCTGCCCTCGCTCAACATCTTGAGGTAAGTGTTCGAAAAGGATGCGAAAACAAGGCAGAATTGCAGGAAACGCAATCATCAGGTACGTGTTACTGGCACGTTAAAGCACATAAAAAGCTGCTAATAGCACCACTGACTGGGTTGGAAAAAAGGGGGTTTGGGTTTTTACCTGATGTATTGTGGAAAACGCCGAAGACCCTTTATGGCCAATCCAGTATCCGGTAATGCAAATTAACTCGACAGAGAGGTATCATCTCTCACCATTCAGAATCACGATCATCACCAACTCTAACAGCAAGAAATGTTGGAGGGGGCGTGGGAAAAAAAGCTAACCCTGCCCAGGTGATGGTGGGAAGGTAAATTGCTAACAGCCACTCTGGAGAAGAGCTTGCAGCTTCCTAAACATCTAAAATCTAGAGCTACAGAGGATCCAGCAATGCCACTCTCGGCCGTATATCCTGGGAAATTCACTATCAAAGGACACATGCACTGCGATATTTAGTGCAGCCCCTTTTCAAGAGCATAGACTTGCAAGCAAAATAATTGTCCTAGAAAGGAACAATGGATAAAGAACTTGCAGTACATATGAACAATGGAGAATTACTCAGCCATGAAATGAAGGAAATGAGTCCATTTGCAGCACTCGGATGGACCTAGGTAGAACCATACTGGATGACAAACGTCCGAGAAAGAGAAATATCATACGATATCACTTATAGGCACAATCTAAAATTTGATACAAATGAGCCAACTTCCATAACAGAAACACAGTCACAGATTTGGAAACCAAACGTATGGCTACCAGTGGGGAAAGTCAGCGGGAGACGCATCAACCTGGAGTTGGAAACTGGCATACATACCGTTACATACAGAAAATGATTAATGAATAAGGACCTGCTTTTAGCACATAGAATTTGACTCAATGCACTGTAACGGACGAAAAGAATATGGAAGCTTGGTAGTAATCCGCACAAAAGTACAGAAAACTCTCTGCATAAGAGAAGCAAGTACGAGTTCACCAGAAAGGAACACAACATTGCAAATGTGCTATATCCCGTTATGAAAATAAAGAACAAAAGGGGGGTGGGAATGGTTACTAAATTCGTTCAGCAGCAGAGACCCACCCAGCTGTCACATCCCTGCAGCCAGAGCAGGCTTCGTCCCAAGGCTTGACTTTCGTGGGACTGAGGGACCTGGTGAGGATGTGCCAGCTAATGCAGCCCCATTGGAGATGTGCTGCCTGATCCCCACTCCAGGTGCCGAAATCTCCCGGGGCAGGGGAGCCAAGCTACAGCTAAACATGCCTGGGACACCCAAAGGATGGTAGAACCTCTGGGCGGGAAGATGTTTGAAAAGTCACCTAACCTCCACATTTCCTGATGCTGTGACTTCCACCTGCAGCCTCTTTCCTTAAGGTCTCCCCACCGTGGGAAGACAATACCCTCAAAACCCGGGTTTCAACAGCTTGGATTTTGTTCCCTGGATGAAGGTTACGGGAGGGAGAACTCAGACACAAGCCCTAGGGTGTTTGCACAGGCACAGGCCATCTAATTTCAAAGCAGGGACAGGACTTTTCCAAAGGCTCCGGTTCCCCCAGGTACACGAGAGGGGCTTAAGAAATGCTGCCGCCTTGTGGCCGCTTCCCGTAACAACAACCAGAAAACCGGTGCTCAGGGGCACTGCAAATTACATGGCCTGCAGTGCTGTAAAGAACGTCTGACCTCGCTCAATGTCTTGGGGTAGTTGACCGAAAAGGACGTGAAAACAAGGCGCAATTGCAGCAAATGCATTAAAACAAATAGGATTTACTGGCACATTAAAGCACGTAAAAACCTGCTTAATTGCACCAGTGACTCGGTTGGACAAACGGGGCGTTCGGGTTTTTCCAGTGTGTATTACAGCAAACACCGAAGGCCTTTTTTGGCAATCGAATATTCCGGTAATGCAAATCAACTCCACAGAGAGGTATCATCTCTCGCCATTCAGAATGACCATCGTCACCAAGTCTAACAGCAAGAAATGCTGGAGGGGGCGTGGAAAAAGCTAACCCTGCCCAGATGATGATGGGAAGGTAAATTGCAAACAGCCACTCCGGAGAACAGTTTGGAGTTTCTTAAACCTCTAAAATCTAGAGCTACAGAGGATCCGGAAATTCCACTCTGGAGCATATATCCTGGGAGAGCCAGTAATCAAAGGATACACGCACCGCAATATTTAGTGCAGCCCTGTTTTCAAGAGCATAGACTTGCAAGGAAACTAATTGTCCTAGAAAGGAACAATGGATAAAGAACTTGCAGTACATATGAACACTGGAATATTACTCAGCCATGAAATGAAGGAAATGAGTCCATTTGCAGCACTCGGATGGACCTAGGTAGAATCATACTGGATGACAAACGTCCGAGAAAGAGAAATATCATACGATATCAATTATAGGCACAATCTAAAATTTGATACAAATGAGCCAACTTCCATAACAGAAACACAGTCACAGATTTGGAAAGCAAACGTATGGCTACCAGTGGGGAAAGTCAGCGGGAGACGCATCAACCTGGAGTTGGAAATTGGCATACATACCGTTACATACAGAAAATGATTAATGAATAAGGACCTGCTTTTAGCACATAGAATTTGACTCAATGCACTGTAACGGACGAAAAGAATATGTAAGCTTGGTAGTAATCCGCACAAAAGTACAGAAAACTCTCTGCATAAGAGAAGCAAGTACGAGTTCACCAGAAAGGAACGCAACATTGCAAATCTGCTATATCCCTTTATGAAAATAAAAAACAAAAGGGGGGTGGGAATGGTTACTAAATTCGTTCAGCGGCAGTGACCCACCCAGCTGTCACATCCCTGCAGCCAGAGCAGGCTTGGGTCCCAAGGCTTGACTTTCGTGGGCCTGAGGGACCTGGTGAGGATGTGCCAGCTAATGCAGCCCCATTGGAGATGTGCTGCCTGATCCCCACTCCAGGTGCCGAAATCTCCCGGGGCAGGGGAGCCAAGCTACAGCTAAACATGCCTGGGACACCCAAAGGATGGTAGAACCTCTGGGCGGGAAGATGTTTGAAAAGTCACCTAACCTCCACATTTCCTGATGCTGTGATTTCCACCTGCAGTCTCTTTCCTTAAGGTCTCCCCACCGTGGGAAGACAATACCCTCAAAACCCGGGTTTCAACAGCTTGGATTTTGTTCCCTGGATAAATGTTAAGGGGGGGGAGAACTCAGACACAACCCCTAGGGTGTTTGCACAGGCACAGGCCATTTAATATCCAAGAAGGGACAGGACGTTTCCAAAGGCTCAGGTTCCCCCAGGTACACGAGCGGGGCTTAAGAAATGCTGCCGCCTTTTGGCCGCTTCCCGTAACAACAACCTGAAAACCGGTGCTCAGGGGCTCTGCAATTCACAAGACCTGCAGGGCGGTAAATGACACCTGCCCTCGCTCAACATCTTGAGGTAAGTGTTCGAAAAGGATGCGAAAACAAGGCAGAATTGCAGGAAACGCAATCATCAGGTACGTGTTACTGGCACATTAAAGCACATAAAAAGCTGCTAATAGCACCACTGACTGGGTTGGAAAAAAGGGGGTTTGGGTTTTTACCTGATGTATTATGGAAAACGCCGAAGACCCTTTGTGGCCAATCCAGTATCCGGTAATGCAAATTAACTCGACAGAGGGGTATCATCTCTCACCATTCAGAATCACGATCATCACCAACTCTAACAGCAAGAAATGTTGGAGGGGGCGTGGGAAAAAAAGCTAACCCTGCCCAGGTGATGGTGGGAAGGTAAATTGCTAACAGCCACTCTGGAGAAGAGTTTGCAGCTTCCTAAACATCTAAAATCTAGAGCTACAGAGGATCCAGCAATGCCACTCTCGGCCGTATATCCTGGGAAATTCACTATCAAAGGACACATGCACTGCGATATTTAGTGCAGCCCCTTTTCAAGAGCATAGACTTGCAAGCAAAATAATTGTCCTAGAAAGGAACAATGGATAAAGAACTTGCAGTACATATGAACAATGGAGTATTACTCAGCCATGAAATGAAGGAAATGAGTCCATTTGCAGCACTCGGATGGACCTAGGTAGAACCGTACTGGATGACAAACGTCCGAGAAAGAGAAATATCATACGATATCACTTATAGGCACAATCTAAAATTTGATACAAATGAGCCAACTTCCATAACAGAAACACAGTCACAGATTTGGAAACCAAACGTATGGCTACCAGTGGGGAAAGTCAGCGGGAGAGGCATCAACCTGGAGTTGGAAATTGGCATACATACCGTTACATACAGAAAATGATTAATGAATAAGGACCTGCTTTTAGCACATAGAATTTGACTCAATGCACTGTAACAGACGAAAGGAATATGGAAGCTTGGTACTAATCTGCAGAAAAGTACAGAAAACTCTTTGCATAAGAGAAGCAAGTACGAGTTCACCAGAAAGGAACACAACATAGCAAATCTGCTATATCCCGTTATGAAAATAAAAAACAACAGGGGGATGGGAATGGTTACTAAATTCGTTCAGAGGCAGAGACCCACCCAGCTGTCACATCCCTGCAGCCAGAGCAGGCTTGGGTCCCAAGGCTTGACTTTCGTGGGACTGAGGGACCTGGTGAGGATGTGCCAGCTAATGCAGCCCCATTGGAGATGTGCTGCCTGATCCCCACTCCAGGTGCCGAAATCTCCCAGGGCAGGGGAGCCAAGCTACAGCTAAACATGCCTGGGACAGCCAAAGGATGGTAGAACCTCTGGGCGGGAAGATATTTGAAAAGTCACCTAACCTCCACATTTCCTGATGCTGTGATTTCCACCTGCAGTCTCTTTCCTTAAGGTCTCCCCACCGTGGGAAAACAATACCCTCAAAACCCGGGTTTCAACAGCTTGGATTTTGTTCCCTGGATAAAGGTTAAGGGGGGGAGAACTCAGACACAAGCCCTTGGGTGTTTGCACAGGCACAGGCCATCTAATTTCAAAGCAGGGACAGGACTTTTCCAAAGGCTCCAGTTCCCCCAGGTACACGAGAGGGGCTTAAGAAATGCTGCCGCCTTGTGGCCGCTTCCCGTAACAACAACCAGAAAACCGGTGCTCAGGGGCACTGCAAATTACATGGCCTTCAGTGCTGTAAAGAACGTCTGACCTCGCTCAATGTCTTGGGGTAGTTGACCGAAAAGGACGTGAAAACAAGGCGCAATTGCAGCAAATGCATTAAAACAAATAGGATTTACTGGCACATTAAAGCACGTAAAAACCTGCTTAATTGCACCAGTGACTCGGTTGGACAAACGGGGCGTTCGGGTTTTTCCAGTGTGTATTACAGCAAACACCGAAGGCCCTTTTTGGCAATTGAATATTCCGGTAATGCAAATCAGCTCCACAGAGAGGTATCATCTCTCACCATTCAGAATGACCATCATCACCAAGTCTAACAGCAAGAAATGCTGGAGGGGGCGTGGAAAAAGCTAACCCTGCCCAGATGATGATGGGAAGGTAAATTGCTAACAGCCACTCCGGATAACAGTTTGGAGTTTCTTAAACCTCTAAAATCTAGAGCTACAGAGGATCCGGAAATTCCACTCTGGAGCATATATCCTGGGAGAGCCCAGTAATCAAAGGATACACGCACCGCAATATTTAGTGCAGCCCTGTTTTCAAGAGCATAGACTTGCAAGGAAACTAATGGTCCTAGAAAGGAACAATGGATAAAGGACTTGCAGTACATATGAACACTGGAATATTACTCAGCCATGAAATGAAGGAAATGAGTCCATTTGCAGCACTCGGATGGACCTAGGTAGAATCATACTGGATGACAAACGTCCGAGAAAGAGAAATATCATACGATATCACTTATAGGCACAATCTAAAATTTGATACAAATGAGCCAACTTCCATAACAGAAACACAGTCACAGATTTGGAAAGCAAACGTATGGCTACCAGTGGGGAAAGTCAGCGGGAGACGCATCAACCTGGAGTTGGAAATTGGCATACATACTGTTACATACAGAAAATGACTAATGAATAAGGACCTGCTTTTAGCACATAGAATTTGACTCAATGCACTGTAACGGACGAAAAGAATATGTAAGCTTGGTAGTAATCCACACAAAAGTACAGAAAACTCTCTGCATAAGAGAAGCAAGTACGAGTTCACCAGAAAGGAACGCAACATTGCAAATCTGCTATATCCCTTTATGAAAATAAAAAACAAAAGGGGGGTGGGAATGGTTACTAAATTCGTTCAGCGGCAGGGACCCACCCAGCTGTCACATCACTGCAGCCAGAGCAGGCTTGGGTCCCAAGGCTTGACTTTCGTGGGCCTGAGGGACCTGGTGAGGATGTGCCAGCTAATGCAGCCCCATTGGAGATGTGCTGCCTGATCTCCACTCCAGGTGCCGAAATCTCCCGGGGCAGGGGAGCCAAGCTACAGCTAAACATGCCTGGGACACCCAAAGAATGGTAGAACCTCTGGGCGGGAAGATGTTTGAAAAGTCACCTAACCTCCACATTTCCTGATGCTGTGATTTCCACCTGCAGTCTCTTTCCTTAAGGTCTCCCCACCGTGGGAAGACAATACCCTCAAAACCCGGGTTTCAACAGCTTGGATTTTGTTCCCTGGATAAAGGTTAAGGGGGGGGAGAACTCAGACACAACCCCTAGGGTGTTTGCACAGGCACAGGCCATTTAATATCCAAGAAGGGACAGGACGTTTCCAAAGGCTCAGGTTCCCCCAGGTACACGAGCGGGGCTTAAGAAATGCTGCCGCCTTGTGGCCGCTTCCCGTAACAACAACCTGAAAACCGGTGCTCAGGGGCTCTGCAATTCACAAGACCTGCCGGGCTGTAAATGACACCTGCCCTCGCTCAACATCTTGAGGTAAGTGTTCGAAAAGGATGCGAAAACAAGGCAGAATTGCAGGAAACGCAATCATCAGGTACGTGTTACTGGCACGTTAAAGCACATTAAAAAGCTGCTAATAGCACCACTGACTGGGTTGGAAAAAAGGGGGTTTGGGTTTTTACCTGATGTATTATGGAAAACGCCGAAGACCCTTTGTGGCCAATCCAGTATCCGGTAATGCAAATTAACTCGACAGAGGGGTATCATCTCTCACCATTCAGAATCACGATCATCACCAACTCTAACAGCAAGAAATGTTGGAGGGGGCGTGGGAAAAAAAGCTAACCCTGCCCAGGTGATGGTGGGAAGGTAAATTGCTAACAGCCACTCTGGAGAAGAGTTTGCAGCTTCCTAAACATCTAAAATCTAGAGCTACAGAGGATCCAGCAATGCCACTCTCAGCCGTATATCCTGGGAAATTCACTATCAAAGGACACATGCACTGCGATATTTAGTGCAGCCCCTTTTCAAGAGCATAGACTTGCAAGCAAAATAATTGTCCTAGAAAGGAACAATGGATAAAGAACTTGCAGTACATATGAACAATGGAGTATTACTCAGCCATGAAATGAAGGAAATGAGTCCATTTGCAGCACTCGGATGGACCTAGGTAGAACCATACTGGATGACAAACGTCCGAGAAAGAGAAATATCATACGATATCACTTATAGGCACAATCTAAAATTTGATACAAATGAGCCAACTTCCATAACAGAAACACAGTCACAGATTTGGAAACCAAACGTATGGCTACCAGTGGGGAAAGTCAGCGGGAGAGGCATCAACCTGGAGTTGGAAATTGGCATACATACCGTTACATACAGAAAATGTTTAATGAATAAGGACCTGCTTTTAGCATATAGAATTTGACTCAATGCACTGTAACAGACGAAAGGAATATGGAAGCTTGGTACTAATATGCAGAAAAGTACAGAAAACTCTCTGCATAAGAGAAGCAAGTACGAGTTCACCAGAAAGGAACACAACATAGCAAATCTGCTATATCCCGTTATGAAAATAAAAAATAACAGGGGGATGGGAATGGTTACTAAATTCGTTCAGAGGCAGAGACCCACCCAGCTGTCACATCCCTGCAGCCAGAGCAGGCTTGGGTCCCAAGGCTTGACTTTCGTGGGACTGAGGGACCTGGTGAGGATGTGCCAGCTAATGCAGCCCCATTGGAGATGTGCTGCCTGATCCCCACTCCAGGTGCCGAAATCTCCCAGGGCAGGGGAGCCAAGCTACAGCTAAACATGCCTGGGACAGCCAAAGGATGGTAGAACCTCTGGGCGGGAAGATATTTGAAAAGTCACCTAACCTCCACATTTCCTGATGCTGTGATTTCCACCTGCAGTCTCTTTCCTTAAGGTCTCCCCACCGTGGGAAGACAATACCCTCAAAACCCGGGTTTCAACAGCTTGGATTTTGTTCCCTGGATAAAGGTTAAGGGGGGGAGAACTCAGACACAAGCCCTAGGGTGTTTGCACAGGCACAGGCCATCTAATTTCCAAGTAGGGACAGGACGTTTCCAAAGGCTCAGGTTCCCCCAGGTACACGAGTGGGGCTAAAGTAATGCTGCCGCCTTGTGGCCGCTTCCCGTAATAACAACCAGAGAACCGGTGCTCAGGGGCACTGCAAATTACATGGTCTGCAGTGCTGTAAAGAACATCTGACCTCGCTCAATGTCTTCGGGTAGGTGATCGAAAAGGACGTGAAAACAAGGCGCAATTGCAGCAAATGCATTAAAACAAATAGCATTTACTGGCACATTAAAGCATGTAAAAACCTGCTTAATAGCACCAGTGACTCGGTTGGACAAACGGGGCGTTCGGGTTTTTCCAGTGTGTATTACAGCAAACACCGAAGGCCCTTTTTGGCAATCGAATATTCCGGTAATGCAAATCAACTCCACAGAGAGGTATCATCTCTCACCATTCAGAATGACCATCATCACCAAGTCTAACAGCAAGAAATGCTGGAGGGGGCGTGGAAAAAGCTAATCCTGCCCAGATGATGATGGGAAGGTAAATTGCTAACACAGCCACTCCGGAGAACAGTTTGGAGTTTCTTAAACCTCTAAAATCTAGAGCTACAGAGGATCCGGAAATTCCACTCTGGAGCATATATCCTGGGAGAGCCAGTAATCAAAGGATACACGCACCGCAATATTTAGTGCAGCCCTGTTTTCAAGAGCATAGACTTGCAAGGAAACTAATGGTCCTAGAAAGGAACAATGGATAAAGGACTTGCAGTACATATGAACACTGGAATATTACTCAGCCATGAAATGAAGGAAATGAGTCCATTTGCAGCACTCGGATGGACCTAGGTAGAATCATACTGGATGACAAACGTCCGAGAAAGAGAAATATCATACGATATCACTTATAGGCACAATCTAAAATTTAATACAAATGAGCCAACTTCCATAACAGAAACACAGTCACAGATTTGGAAAGCAAACGTATGGCTACGAGTGGGGAAAGTCAGCGGGAGACGCATCAACCTGGAGTTGGAAATTGGCATACATACCGTTACATACAGAAAATGATTAATGAATAAGGACCTGCTTTTAGCACATAGAATTTGACTCAATGCACTGTAACGGACGAAAAGAATATGTAAGCTTGGTAGTAATCCGCACAAAAGTACAGAAAACTCTCTGCATAAGAGAAGCAAGTACGAGTTCACCAGAAAGGAACGCAACATTGCAAATCTGCTATATCCCTTTATGAAAATAAAAAACAAAAGGGGGGTGGGAATGGTTACTAAATTCGTTCAGCGGCAGGGACCCACCCAGCTGTCACATCACTGCAGCCAGAGCAGGCTTGGGTCCCAAGGCTTGACTTTCGTGGGCCTGAGGGACCTGGTGAGGATGTGCCAGCTAATGCAGCCCCATTGGAGATGTGCTGCCTGATCCCCACTCCAGGTGCCGAAATCTCCCGGGGCAGGGGAGCCAAGCTACAGCTAAACATGCCTGGGACACCCAAAGGATGGTAGAACCTCTGGGCGGGAAGATGTTTGAAAAGTCACCTAACCTCCACATTTCCTGATGCTGTGATTTCCACCTGCAGTCTCTTTCCTTAAGGTCTCCCCACCGTGGGAAGACAATACCCTCAAAACCCGGGTTTCAACAGCTTGGATTTTGTTCCCTGGATGAAGGTTACGGGGGGGAGAACTCAGACACAAGCCCTAGGGTGTTTGCACAGGCACAGGCCATCTAATTTCAAAGCAGAGACAGGACTTTTCCAAAGGCTCAGGTTCCCCCAGGTACACGAGCGGGGCTTAAGAAATGCTGCCGCCTTTTGGCCGCTTCCCGTAACAACAACCTGAAAACCGGTGCTCAGGGGCTCTGCAATTCACAAGACCTGCCGGGCTGTAAATGACACCTGCCCTCGCTCAACATCTTGAGGTAAGTGTTCGAAAAGGATGCGAAAACAAGGCAGAATTGCAGGAAACGCAATCATCAGGTACGTGTTACTGGCACGTTAAAGCACATAAAAAGCTGCTAATAGCACCACTGACTGGGTTGGAAAAAAGCGGGTTTGGGTTTTTACCTGATGTATTATGGGAAACGCCGAAGACCCTTTGTGGCCAATCCAGTATCCGGTAATGCAAATTAACTCGACAGAGAGGTATCATCTCTCACCATTCAGAATCACGATCATCACCAACTCTAACAGCAAGAAATGTTGGAGGGGGCGTGGGAAAAAAAGCTAACCCTGCCCAGGTGATGGTGGGAAGGTAAATTGCTAACAGCCACTCTGGAGAAGAGCTTGCAGCTTCCTAAATATCTAAAATCTAGAGCTACAGAGGATCCAGCAATGCCACTCTCGGCCGTATATCCTGGGAAATTCACTATCAAAGGACACATGCACTGCGATATTTAGTGCAGCCCCTTTTCAAGAGCATAGACTTGCAAGCAAAATAATTGTCCTAGAAAGGAACAATGGATAAAGAACTTGCAGTACATATGAACAATGGAGTATTACTCAGCCATGAAATGAAGGAAATGAGTCCATTTGCAGCACTCGGATGGACCTAGGTAGAACCATACTGGATGACAAACGTCCGAGAAAGAGAAATATCATACGATATCACTTATAGGCACAATCTAAAATTTGATACAAATGAGCCAACTTCCATAACAGAAACACAGTCACAGATTAGGAAACCAAACGTATGGCTACCAGTGGGGAAAGTCAGCGGGAGACGCATCAACCTGGAGTTGGAAACTGGCATACATACCGTTACATACAGAAAATGATTAATGAATAAGGACCTGCTTTTAGCACATAGAATTTGACTCAATGCACTGTAACGGACGAAAAGAATATGTAAGCTTGGTAGGAATCCGCACAAAAGTACAGAAAACTCTCTGCATAAGAGAAGCAAGAACGAGTTCACCAGAAAGGAACACAACATTGCAAATGTGCTATATCCCGTTATGAAAATAAAGAACAAAAGGGGGGTGGGAATGGTTACTAAATTCGTTCAGCAGCAGAGACCCACCCAGCTGTCACATCCCTGCAGCCAGAGCAGGCTTGGGTCCCAAGGCTTGACTTTCGTGGGACTGAGGGACCTGGTGAGGATGTGACAGCTAATGCAGCCCCATTGGAAATGTGCTGCCTGATCCCCACTCCAGGTGCCAAAATCTCCCGGGGCAGGGGAGCCAAGCTACAGCTAAACATGCCTGGGACACCCAAAGGATGGTAGAACCTCTGGGCGGGAAGATGTTTGAAAAGTCACCTAACCTCCACATTTCCTGATGCTGTGATTTCCACCTGCAGTCTCTTTCCTTAAGGTCTCCCCACCGTGGGAAGACAATACCCTCAAAACCCGGGTTTCAACAGCTTGGATTTTGTTCCCTGGATGAAGGTTACGGGGGGGAGAACTCAGACACAAGCCCTAGGGTGTTTGCACAGGCACAGGCCATCTAATTTCAAAGCAGAGACAGGACTTTTCCAAAGGCTCCGGTTCCCCCAGGTACACGAGAGGGGCTTAAGAAATGCTGCCGCCTTGTGGCCGCTTCCCGTAACAACAACCAGAAAACCGGTGCTCAGGGGCACTGCAAATTACATGGCCTGCAGTGCTGTAAAGAACATCTGACCTCGCTCAATGTCTTGGGGTAGTTGACCGAAAAGGACGTGAAAACAAGGCGCAATTGCAGCAAATGCATTAAAACAAATAGCATTTACTGGCACATTAAAGCACGTAAAAACCTGCTTAATTGCACCAGTGACTCGGTTGGACAAACGGGGCGTTCGGGTTTTTCCAGTGTGTATTACAGCAAACACCGAAGGCCCTTTTTGGCAATCGAATATTCCGATAATGCAAATCAACTCGACAGAGAGGTATCATCTCTCACCATTCAGAATGACCATCATCACCAAGTCTAACAGCACGAAATGCTGGAGGGGGCGTGGAAAAAAAGCCAACCCTGCCCAGATGATGATGGGAAGGTAAATTGCTAACAGCCACTCCGGAGAACAGTTTGGAGTTTCTTAAACCTCTAAAATCTAGAGCTACAGAGGATCCGGAAATTCCACTCTGGAGCATATATCCTGGGAGAGCCAGTAATCAAAGGATACACGCACCGCAATATTTAGTGCAGCCGTTTTCAAGAGCATAGACTTGCAAGGAAACTAATGGTCCTAGAAAGGAACAATGGATAAAGGACTTGCAGTACATATGAACACTGGAATATTACTCAGCCATGAAATGAAGGAAATGAGTCCATTTGCAGCACTCGGATGGACCTAGGTAGAACCATACTGGATGACAAACGTCCGAGAAAGAGAAATATCATACGATATCACTTATAGGCACAATCTAAAATTTGATACAAATGAGCCAACTTCCATAACAGAAACACAGTCACAGATTTGGAAAGCAAACGTATGGCTACCAGTGGGGAAAGTCAGCGGGAGACGCATCAACCTGGAGTTGGAAACTGGCATACATACCGTTACATACAGAAAATGATTAATGAATAAGGACCTGCTTTTAGCACATAGAATTTGACTCAATGCACTGTAACGGACGAAAAGAATATGTAAGCTTGGTAGGAATCCGCACAAAAGTACAGAAAACTCTCTGCATAAGAGAAGCAAGTACGAGTTCACCAGAAAGGAACGCAACATTGCAAATCTGCTATATCCCTTTATGAAAATAAAAAACAAAAGGGGGGTGGGAATGGTTACTAAATTCGTTCAGCGGCAGGGACCCACCCAGCTGTCACATCACTGCAGCCAGAGCAGGCTTGGGTCCCAAGGCTTGACTTTAGTGGGACTGAGGGACCTGGTGAGGATGTGCCAGCTAATGCAGCCCCATTGGAGATGTGCTGCCTGATCCCCACTCCAGGTGCCGAAATCTCCCGGGGCAGGGGAGCCAAGCTACAGCTAAACATGCCTGGGACACCCAAAGGATGGTAGAACCTCTGGGCGGGAAGATGTTTGAAAAGTCACCTAACCTCCACATTTCCTGATGCTGTGACTTCCACCTGCAGCCTCTTTCCTTAAGGTCTCCCCACCGTGGGAAGACAATACCCTCAAAACCCGGGTTTCAACAGCTTGGATTTTGTTCCCTGGATGAAGGTTACGGGGGGGAGAACTCAGACACAAGCCCTAGGGTGTTTGCACAGGCACAGGCCATCTAATTTCAAAGCAGAGACAGGACTTTTCCAAAGGCTCAGGTTCCCCCAGGTACACGAGCGGGGCTTAAGAAATGCTGCCGCCTTTTGGCCGCTTCCCGTAACAACAACCTGAAAACCGGTGCTCAGGGGCTCTGCAATTCACAAGACCTGCCGGGCTGTAAATGACACCTGCCCTCGCTCAACATCTTGAGGTAAGTGTTCGAAAAGGATGCGAAAACAAGGCAGAATTGCAGGAAACGCAATCATCAGGTACGTGTTACTGGCACGTTAAAGAACATTAAAAAGCTGCTAATAGCACCACTGACTGGGTTGGAAAAAAGGGGGTTTGGGTTTTTACCTGATGTATTATGGAAAACGCCGAAGACCCTTTGTGGCCAATCCAGTATCCGGTAATGCAAATTAACTCGATAGAGAGGTATCATCTCTCACCATTCAGAATCACGATCATCACCAACTCTAACAGCAAGAAATGTTGGAGGGGGCGTGGGAAAAAAAGCTAACCCTGCCCAGGTGATGGTGGGAAGGTAAATTGCTAACAGCCACTCTGGAGAAGAGTTTGCAGCTTCCTAAACATCTAAAATCTAGAGCTACAGAGGATCCAGCAATGCCACTCTCGGCCGTATATCCTGGGAAATTCACTATCAAAGGACACATGCACTGCGATATTTAGTGCAGCCCCTTTTCAAGAGCATAGACTTGCAAGCAAAATAATTGTCCTAGAAAGGAACAATGGATAAAGAACTTGCAGTACATATGAACAATGGAGTATTACTCAGCCATGAAATGAAGGAAATGAGTCCATTTGCAGCACTCGGATGGACCTAGGTAGAACCATACTGGATGACAAACGTCCGAGAAAGAGAAATATCATACGATATCACTTATAGGCACAATCTAAAATTTGATACAAATGAGCCAACTTCCATAACAGAAACACAGTCACAGATTTGGAAACCAAACGTATGGCTACCAGTGGGGAAAGTCAGCGGGAGAGGCATCAACCTGGAGATGGAAATTGGCATACATACCGTTACATACAGAAAATGATTAATGAATAAGGACCTGCTTTTAGCACATAGAATTTGACTCAATGCACTGTAACGGACGAAAAGAATATGTAAGCTTGGTAGGAATCCGCACAAAAGTACAGAAAACTCTCTGCATAAGAGAAGCAAGTACGAGTTCACCAGAAAGGAACACAACATTGCAAATGTGCTATATCCCGTTATGAAAATAAAGAACAAAAGGGGGGTGGGAATGGTTACTAAATTCGTTCAGCAGCAGAGACCCACCCAGCTGTCACATCCCTGCAGCCAGAGCAGGCTTGGGTCCCAAGGCTTGACTTTCGTGGGACTGAGGGACCTGGTGAGGATGTGCCAGCTAATGCAGCCCCATTGGAGATGTGCTGCCTGATCCCCACTCCAGGTGCCGAAATCTCCCGGGGCAGGGGAGCCAAGCTACAGCTAAATATGCCTGGGACACCCAAAGGATGGTAGAACCTCTGGGCGGGAAGATGTTTGAAAAGTCACCTAACCTCCACATTTCCTGATGCTGTGATTTCCACCTGCAGTCTCTTTCCTTAAGGTCTCCCCACCGTGGGAAGACAATACCCTCAAAACCCGGGTTTCAACAGCTTGGATTTTGTTCCCTGGATGAAGGTTACGGGGGGGAGAACTCAGACACAAGCCCTAGGGTGTTTGCACAGGCACAGGCCATCTAATTTCAAAGCAGAGACAGGACTTTTCCAAAGGCTCCGGTTCCCCCAGGTACACGAGAGGGGCTTAAGAAATGCTGCCGCCTTGTGGCCGCTTCCCGTAACAACAACCAGAAAACCGGTGCTCAGGGGCACTGCAAATTACATGGCCTGCAGTGCTGTAAAGAACATCTGACCTCGCTCAATGTCTTGGGGTAGTTGACCGAAAAGGACGTGAAAACAAGGCGCAATTGCAGCAAATGCATTAAAACAAATAGCATTTACTGGCACATTAAAGCACGTAAAAACCTGCTTAATTGCACCAGTGACTCGGTTGGACAAACGGGGCGTTCGGGTTTTTCCAGTGTGTATTACAGCAAACACCGAAGGCCCTTTTTGGCAATCGAATATTCCGATAATGCAAATCAACTCGACAGAGAGGTATCATCTCTCACCATTCAGAATGACCATCATCACCAAGTCTAACAGCACGAAATGCTGGAGGGGGCGTGGAAAAAAAGCCAACCCTGCCCAGATGATGATGGGAAGGTAAATTGCTAACAGCCACTCCGGAGAACAGTTTGGAGTTTCTTAAACCTCTAAAATCTAGAGCTACAGAGGATCCGGAAATTCCACTCTGGAGCATATATCCTGGGAGAGCCAGTAATCAAAGGATACACGCACCGCAATATTTAGTGCAGCCGTTTTCAAGAGCATAGACTTGCAAGGAAACTAATGGTCCTAGAAAGGAACAATGGATAAAGGACTTGCAGTACATATGAACACTGGAATATTACTCAGCCATGAAATGAAGGAAATGAGTCCATTTGCAGCACTCGGATGGACCTAGGTAGAACCATACTGGATGACAAACGTCCGAGAAAGAGAAATATCATACGATATCACTTATAGGCACAATCTAAAATTTGATACAAATGAGCCAACTTCCATAACAGAAACACAGTCACAGATTTGGAAAGCAAACGTATGGCTACCAGTGGGGAAAGTCAGCGGGAGACGCATCAACCTGGAGTTGGAAACTGGCATACATACCGTTACATACAGAAAATGATTAATGAATAAGGACCTGCTTTTAGCACATAGAATTTGACTCAATGCACTGTAACGGACGAAAAGAATATGTAAGCTTGGTAGGAATCCGCACAAAAGTACAGAAAACTCTCTGCATAAGAGAAGCAAGTACGAGTTCACCAGAAAGGAACGCAACATTGCAAATCTGCTATATCCCTTTATGAAAATAAAAAACAAAAGGGGGGTGGGAATGGTTACTAAATTCGTTCAGCGGCAGGGACCCACCCAGCTGTCACATCACTGCAGCCAGAGCAGGCTTGGGTCCCAAGGCTTGACTTTAGTGGGACTGAGGGACCTGGTGAGGATGTGCCAGCTAATGCAGCCCCATTGGAGATGTGCTGCCTGATCCCCACTCCAGGTGCCGAAATCTCCCGGGGCAGGGGAGCCAAGCTACAGCTAAACATGCCTGGGACACCCAAAGGATGGTAGAACCTCTGGGCGGGAAGATGTTTGAAAAGTCACCTAACCTCCACATTTCCTGATGCTGTGACTTCCACCTGCAGCCTCTTTCCTTAAGGTCTCCCCACCGTGGGAAGACAATACCCTCAAAACCCGGGTTTCAACAGCTTGGATTTTGTTCCCTGGATGAAGGTTACGGGGGGGAGAACTCAGACACAAGCCCTAGGGTGTTTGCACAGGCACAGGCCATCTAATTTCAAAGCAGAGACAGGACTTTTCCAAAGGCTCAGGTTCCCCCAGGTACACGAGCGGGGCTTAAGAAATGCTGCCGCCTTTTGGCCGCTTCCCGTAACAACAACCTGAAAACCGGTGCTCAGGGGCTCTGCAATTCACAAGACCTGCCGGGCTGTAAATGACACCTGCCCTCGCTCAACATCTTGAGGTAAGTGTTCGAAAAGGATGCGAAAACAAGGCAGAATTGCAGGAAACGCAATCATCAGGTACGTGTTACTGGCACGTTAAAGAACATTAAAAAGCTGCTAATAGCACCACTGACTGGGTTGGAAAAAAGGGGGTTTGGGTTTTTACCTGATGTATTATGGAAAACGCCGAAGACCCTTTGTGGCCAATCCAGTATCCGGTAATGCAAATTAACTCGACAGAGAGGTATCATCTCTCACCATTCAGAATCACGATCATCACCAACTCTAACAGCAAGAAATGTTGGAGGGGGCGTGGGAAAAAAAGCTAACCCTGCCCAGGTGATGGTGGGAAGGTAAATTGCTAACAGCCACTCTGGAGAAGAGTTTGCAGCTTCCTAAACATCTAAAATCTAGAGCTACAGAGGATCCAGCAATGCCACTCTCGGCCGTATATCCTGGGAAATTCACTATCAAAGGACACATGCACTGCGATATTTAGTGCAGCCCCTTTTCAAGAGCATAGACTTGCAAGCAAAATAATTGTCCTAGAAAGGAACAATGGATAAAGAACTTGCAGTACATATGAACAATGGAGTATTACTCAGCCATGAAATGAAGGAAATGAGTCCATTTGCAGCACTCGGATGGACCTAGGTAGAACCATACTGGATGACAAACGTCCGAGAAAGAGAAATATCATACGATATCACTTATAGGCACAATCTAAAATTTGATACAAATGAGCCAACTTCCATAACAGAAACACAGTCACAGATTTGGAAACCAAACGTATGGCTACCAGTGGGGAAAGTCAGCGGGAGAGGCATCAACCTGGAGATGGAAATTGGCATACATACCGTTACATACAGAAAATGATTAATGAATAAGGACCTGCTTTTAGCACATAGAATTTGACTCAATGCACTGTAACGGACGAAAAGAATATGTAAGCTTGGTAGGAATCCGCACAAAAGTACAGAAAACTCTCTGCATAAGAGAAGCAAGTACGAGTTCACCAGAAAGGAACACAACATTGCAAATGTGCTATATCCCGTTATGAAAATAAAGAACAAAAGGGGGGTGGGAATGGTTACTAAATTCGTTCAGCAGCAGAGACCCACCCAGCTGTCACATCCCTGCAGCCAGAGCAGGCTTGGGTCCCAAGGCTTGACTTTCGTGGGACTGAGGGACCTGGTGAGGATGTGCCAGCTAATGCAGCCCCATTGGAGATGTGCTGCCTGATCCCCACTCCAGGTGCCGAAATCTCCCGGGGCAGGGGAGCCAAGCTACAGCTAAATATGCCTGGGACACCCAAAGGATGGTAGAACCTCTGGGCGGGAAGATGTTTGAAAAGTCACCTAACCTCCACATTTCCTGATGCTGTGACTTCCACCTGCAGCCTCTTTCCTTAAGGTCTCCCCACCGTGGGAAGACAATACCCTCAAAACCCGGTTTTCAACAGCTTGGATTTTGTTCCCTGGATGAAGGTTACGGGAGGGAGAACTCAGACACAGGCCCTAGGGTGTTTGTACAGGCACAGGCCATCTAATTTCCAAGAAGGGACAGGACGTTTCCAAAGGCTCCGGTTCCCCCAGGTACACGAGTGGGGCTAAATAAATGCTGCCGCCTTGTGGCCGCTTCCCGTAATAACAACCAGAGAACCGGTGCTCAGGGGCACTGCAAATTACATGGTCTGCAGTGCTGTAAAGAACATCTGACCTCGCTCAATGTCTTGGGGTAGGTGATCGAAAAGGACGTGAAAACAAGGCGCAATTGCAGCAAATGCATTAAAACAAATAGGATTTACTGGCACATTAAAGCACGTAAAAACCTGCTTAATAGCACCAGTGACTCGGTTGGACAAACGGGGCGTTTGGGTTTTTCCAGTGTGTATTACAGCAAACACCGAAGGCCCTTTTTGGCAATCGAATATTCCGGTAATGCAAATCAACTCCACAGAGAGGTATCATCTCTCACCATTCAGAATGACCATCATCACCAAGTCTAACAGCAAGAAATGCTGGAGGGGGCGTGGAAAAAGCTAATCCTGCCCAGATGATGATGGGAAGGTAAATTGCTAACAGCCACTCCGGAGAACAGTTTGGAGTTACTTAAACCTCTAAAATCTAGAGCTACAGAGGATCCGGAAATTCCACTCTGGAGCATATATCCTGGGAGAGCCAGTAATCAAAGGATACACGCACCGCAATATTTAGTGCAGCCCTGTTTTCAAGAGCATAGACTTGCAAGGAAAATAATTGTCCTAGAAAGGAACAATGGATAAAGGACTTGCAGTACATATGAACACTGGAATATTACTCAGCTATGAAATGAAGGAAATGAGTCCATTTGCAGCACTCGGATGGACCTAGGTAGAATCATACTGGATGACAAACATCCGAGAAAGAGATATATCATACGATATCACTTATAGGCACAATCTAAAATTTGATACAAATGAGCCAACTTCCATAACAGAAACACAGTCACAGATTTGGAAAGCAAACGTATGGCTACCAGTGGGGAAAGTCAGCGGGAGAGGCATCAACCTGGAGATGGAAATTGGCATACATACCGTTACATACAGAAAATGATTAATGAATAAGGACCTGCTTTTAGCACATAGAATTTGACTCAATGCACTGTAACGGACGAAAAGAATATGTAAGCTTGGTAGTAATACGCACAAAAGTACAGTAAACTGTCTGCATAAGAGAAGCAAGTACGAGTTCACAAGAAAGGAACACAACATTGCAAATCTGCTATATCCCGTTATGAAACTAAAAAACAAAAGGGGGGTTGGAATGTTTACTAAATTCGTTCAGCGGCAGGGACCCACCCAGCTGTCACATCCCTGCAGCCAGAGCAGGCTTGGGTCCCAAGCCTTGACTTTCGTGGGCCTGAGGGACCTGGTGAGGATGTGCCAGCTAATGCAGCCCCATTGGAGATGTGCTGCCTGATCCCCACTCCAGGTGCCGAAATCTCCCGGGGCAGGGGAGCCAAGCTACAGCTAAACATGCCTGGGACACCCAAAGGATGGTAGAACCTCTGGGCGGGAAGATGTTTGAAAAGTCACCTAACCTCCACATTTCCTGATGCTGTTATTTCCACCTGCAGTCTCTTTCCTTAAGGTCTCCCCACCGTGGGAAGACAATACCCTCAAAACCCGGGTTTCAACAGCTTGGATTTTGTTCCCTGGATGAAGGTTACGGGGGGGAGAACTCAGACACAAGCCCTAGGGTGTTTGCACAGGCACAGGCCATCTAATTTCAAAGCAGAGACAGGACTTTTCCAAAGGCTCCGGTTCCCCCAGGTACACGAGAGGGGCTTAAGAAATGCTGCCGCCTTGTGGCCGCTTCCCGTAACAACAACCAGAAAACCGGTGCTCAGGGGCACTGCAAATTACATGGCCTGCAGTGCTGTAAAGAACATCTGACCTCGCTCAATGTCTTGGGGTAGTTGACCGAAAAGGACGTGAAAACAAGGCGCAATTGCAGCAAATGCATTAAAACAAATAGCATTTACTGGCACATTAAAGCACGTAAAAACCTGCTTAATTGCACCAGTGACTCGGTTGGACAAACGGGGCGTTCGGGTTTTTCCAGTGTGTATTACAGCAAACACCGAAGGCCCTTTTTGGCAATCGAATATTCCGATAATGCAAATCAACTCGACAGAGAGGTATCATCTCTCACCATTCAGAATGACCATCATCACCAAGTCTAACAGCACGAAATGCTGGAGGGGGCGTGGAAAAAAAGCCAACCCTGCCCAGATGATGATGGGAAGGTAAATTGCTAACAGCCACTCCGGAGAACAGTTTGGAGTTTCTTAAACCTCTAAAATCTAGAGCTACAGAGGATCCGGAAATTCCACTCTGGAGCATATATCCTGGGAGAGCCAGTAATCAAAGGACACATGCACCGCAATATTTAGTGCAGCCCTGTTTTCAAGAGCATAGACTTGCAAGGAAACTAATTGTCCTAGAAAGGAACAATGGATAAAGTACTTGCGGTACATATGAACAGTGGAATATTACTCAGCCATGAAATGAAGGAAATGAGTCCATTTGCAGCACTCGGATGGACCTAGGTAGAATCATACTGGATGACAAACGTCCGAGAAAGAGAAATATCATACGACATCACTTATAGGCACAATCTAAAAATTGATACAAATGAACCAGCTTCCATAACAGAAACACAGTCACAGATTTGGAAACCAAACGTATGGCTACCAGTGGGGAAAGTCAGCGGGAGAGGCATCAACCTGGAGTTGGAAATTGGCATACATACCGTTACATACAGAAAATGTTTAATGAATAAGGACCTGCTTTTAGCACATAGAATTTGACTCAATGCACTGTAACAGACGAAAGGAATATGGAAGCTTGGTACTAATATGCAGAAAAGTACAGAAAACTCTCTGCATAAGAGAAGCAAGTACGAGTTCACCAGAAAGGAACACAACATAGCAAATCTGCTATATCCCGTTATGAAAATAAAAAATAACAGGGGGATGGGAATGGTTACTAAATTCGTTCAGAGGCAGAGACCCACCCAGCTGTCACATCCCTGCAGCCAGAGCAGGCTTGGGTCCCAAGGCTTGACTTTCGTGGGACTGAGGGACCTGGTGAGGATGTGCCAGCTAATGCAGCCCCATTGGAGATGTGCTGCCTGATCCCCACTCCAGGTGCCGAAATCTCCCAGGGCAGGGGAGCCAAGCTACAGCTAAACATGCCTGGGACAGCCAAAGGATGGTAGAACCTCTGGGCGGGAAGATATTTGAAAAGTCACCTAACCTCCACATTTCCTGATGCTGTGATTTCCACCTGCAGTCTCTTTCCTTAAGGTCTCCCCACCGTGGGAAGACAATACCCTCAAAACCCGGGTTTCAACAGCTTGGATTTTGTTCCCTGGATAAAGGTTAAGGGGGGGAGAACTCAGACACAAGCCCTAGGGTGTTTGCACAGGCACAGGCCATCTAATTTCCAAGTAGGGACAGGACGTTTCCAAAGGCTCAGGTTCCCCCAGGTACACGAGTGGGGCTAAAGTAATGCTGCCGCCTTGTGGCCGCTTCCCGTAATAACAACCAGAGAACCGGTGCTCAGGGGCACTGCAAATTACATGGTCTGCAGTGCTGTAAAGAACATCTGACCTCGCTCAATGTCTTCGGGTAGGTGATCGAAAAGGACGTGAAAACAAGGCGCAATTGCAGCAAATGCATTAAAACAAATAGCATTTACTGGCACATTAAAGCACGTAAAAACCTGCTTAATAGCACCAGTGACTCGGTTGGACAAACGGGGCGTTCGGGTTTTTCCAGTTTGTATTACAGCAAACACCGAAGGCCCTTTTTGGCAATCGAATATTCCGGTAATGCAAATCAACTCCACAGAGAGGTATCATCTCTCACCATTCAGAATGACCATCATCACCAAGTCTAACAGCAAGAAATGCTGGAGGGGGCGTGGAAAAAGCTAATCCTGCCCAGATGATGATGGGAAGGTAAATTGCTAACAGCCACTCCGGAGAACAGTTTGGAGTTTCTTAAACCTCTAAAATCTAGAGCTACAGAGGATCCGGAAATTCCACTCTGGAGCCTATATCCTGGGAGAGCCAGTAATCAAAGGATACACGCACCGCAATATTTAGTGCAGCCCTGTTTTCAAGAGCATAGACTTGCAAGGAAACTAATGGTCCTAGAAAGGAACAATGGATAAAGGACTTGCAGTACATATGAACACTGGAATATTACTCAGCCATGAAATGAAGGAAATGAGTCCATTTGCAGCACTCGGATGGACCTAGGTAGAATCATACTGGATGACAAACGTCCGAGAAAGAGAAATATCATACGATATCACTTATAGGCACAATCTAAAATTTGATACAATTGCGCCAACTTCCATAACAGAAACACAGTCACAGATTTGGAAAGCAAACGTATGGCTACGAGTGGGGAAAGTCAGCGGGAGACGCATCAACCTGGAGTTGGAAACTGGCATACATACCGTTACATACAGAAAATGATTAATGAATAAGGACCTGCTTTTAGCACATAGAATTTGACTCAATGCACTGTAACGGACGAAAAGAATATGTAAGCTTGGTAGTAATCCGCACAAAAGTACAGAAAACTCTCTGCATAAGAGAAGCAAGTACGAGTTCACCAGAAAGGAACACAACATTGCAAATGTGCTATATCCCGTTATGAAAATAAAGAACAAAAGGGGGGTGGGAATGGTTACTAAATTCGTTCAGCGGCAGGGACCCACCCAGCTGTCACATCCCTGCAGCCAGAGCAGGCTTGGGTCCCAAGGCTTGACTTTCGTGGGACTGAGGGACCTGGTGAGGATGTGCCAGCTAATGCAGCCCCATTGGAGATGTGCTGCCTGATCCCCACTCCAGGTGCCGAAATCTCCCGGGGCAGGGGAGCCAAGCTACAGCTAAACATGCCTGGGACACCCAAAGGATGGTAGAACCTCTGGGCGGGAAGATGTTTGAAAAGTCACCTAACCTCCACATTTCCTGATGCTGCGATTTCCACCTGCAGTCTCTTTCCTTAAGGTCTCCCCACCGTGGGAAGACAATACCCTCAAAACCCGGGTTTCAACAGCTTGGATTTTGTTCCCTGGATAAAGGTTAAGGGGGGGGAGAACTCAGAAACAACCCCTAGGGTGTTTGCACAGGCACAGGCCATTTAATATCCAAGAAGGGACAGGACGTTTCCAAAGGCTCAGGTTCCCCCAGGTACACGAGCGGGGCTTAAGAAATGCTGCCGCCTTTTGGCCGCTTCCCGTAACAACAACCTGAAAACCGGTGCTCAGGGGCTCTGCAATTCACAAGACCTGCAGGGCTGTAAATGACACCTGCCCTCGCTCAACATCTTGAGGTAAGTGTTCGAAAAGGATGCGAAAACAAGGCAGAATTGCAGGAAACGCAATCATCAGGTACGTGTTACTGGCACGTTAAAGCACATAAAAAGCTGCTAATAGCACCACTGACTGGGTTGGAAAAAAGGGGGTTTGGGTTTTTACCTGATGTATTGTGGAAAACGCCGAAGACCCTTTATGGCCAATCCAGTATCCGGTAATGCAAATTAACTCGACAGAGAGGTATCATCTCTCACCATTCAGAATCACGATCATCACCAACTCTAACAGCAAGAAATGTTGGAGGGGGCGTGGGAAAAAAAGCTAACCCTGCCCAGGTGATGGTGGGAAGGTAAATTGCTAACAGCCACTCTGGAGAAGAGCTTGCAGCTTCCTAAACATCTAAAATCTAGAGCTACAGAGGATCCAGCAATGCCACTCTCGGCCGTATATCCTGGGAAATTCACTATCAAAGGACACATGCACTGCGATATTTAGTGCAGCCCCTTTTCAAGAGCATAGACTTGCAAGCAAAATAATTGTCCTAGAAAGGAACAATGGATAAAGAACTTGCAGTACATATGAACAATGGAGAATTACTCAGCCATGAAATGAAGGAAATGAGTCCATTTGCAGCACTCGGATGGACCTAGGTAGAACCATACTGGATGACAAACGTCCGAGAAAGAGAAATATCATACGATATCACTTATAGGCACAATCTAAAATTTGATACAAATGAGCCAACTTCCATAACAGAAACACAGTCACAGATTTGGAAACCAAACGTATGGCTACCAGTGGGGAAAGTCAGCGGGAGACGCATCAACCTGGAGTTGGAAACTGGCATACATACCGTTACATACAGAAAATGATTAATGAATAAGGACCTGCTTTTAGCACATAGAATTTGACTCAATGCACTGTAACGGACGAAAAGAATATGGAAGCTTGGTAGTAATCCGCACAAAAGTACAGAAAACTCTCTGCATAAGAGAAGCAAGTACGAGTTCACCAGAAAGGAACACAACATTGCAAATGTGCTATATCCCGTTATGAAAATAAAGAACAAAAGGGGGGTGGGAATGGTTACTAAATTCGTTCAGCAGCAGAGACCCACCCAGCTGTCACATCCCTGCAGCCAGAGCAGGCTTCGTCCCAAGGCTTGACTTTCGTGGGACTGAGGGACCTGGTGAGGATGTGCCAGCTAATGCAGCCCCATTGGAGATGTGCTGCCTGATCCCCACTCCAGGTGCCGAAATCTCCCGGGGCAGGGGAGCCAAGCTACAGCTAAACATGCCTGGGACACCCAAAGGATGGTAGAACCTCTGGGCGGGAAGATGTTTGAAAAGTCACCTAACCTCCACATTTCCTGATGCTGTGACTTCCACCTGCAGCCTCTTTCCTTAAGGTCTCCCCACCGTGGGAAGACAATACCCTCAAAACCCGGGTTTCAACAGCTTGGATTTTGTTCCCTGGATGAAGGTTACGGGAGGGAGAACTCAGACACAAGCCCTAGGGTGTTTGCACAGGCACAGGCCATCTAATTTCAAAGCAGGGACAGGACTTTTCCAAAGGCTCCGGTTCCCCCAGGTACACGAGAGGGGCTTAAGAAATGCTGCCGCCTTGTGGCCGCTTCCCGTAACAACAACCAGAAAACCGGTGCTCAGGGGCACTGCAAATTACATGGCCTGCAGTGCTGTAAAGAACGTCTGACCTCGCTCAATGTCTTGGGGTAGTTGACCGAAAAGGACGTGAAAACAAGGCGCAATTGCAGCAAATGCATTAAAACAAATAGGATTTACTGGCACATTAAAGCACGTAAAAACCTGCTTAATTGCACCAGTGACTCGGTTGGACAAACGGGGCGTTCGGGTTTTTCCAGTGTGTATTACAGCAAACACCGAAGGCCCTTTTTGGCAATCGAATATTCCGGTAATGCAAATCAACTCCACAGAGAGGTATCATCTCTCGCCATTCAGAATGACCATCGTCACCAAGTCTAACAGCAAGAAATGCTGGAGGGGGCGTGGAAAAAGCTAACCCTGCCCAGATGATGATGGGAAGGTAAATTGCAAACAGCCACTCCGGAGAACAGTTTGGAGTTTCTTAAACCTCTAAAATCTAGAGCTACAGAGGATCCGGAAATTCCACTCTGGAGCATATATCCTGGGAGAGCCAGTAATCAAAGGATACACGCACCGCAATATTTAGTGCAGCCCTGTTTTCAAGAGCATAGACTTGCAAGGAAACTAATTGTCCTAGAAAGGAACAATGGATAAAGGACTTGCAGTACATATGAACACTGGAATATTACTCAGCCATGAAATGAAGGAAATGAGTCCATTTGCAGCACTCGGATGGACCTAGGTAGAATCATACTGGATGACAAACGTCCGAGAAAGAGAAATATCATACGATATCAATTATAGGCACAATCTAAAATTTGATACAAATGAGCCAACTTCCATAACAGAAACACAGTCACAGATTTGGAAAGCAAACGTATGGCTACCAGTGGGGAAAGTCAGCGGGAGACGCATCAACCTGGAGTTGGAAATTGGCATACATACCGTTACATACAGAAAATGATTAATGAATAAGGACCTGCTTTTAGCACATAGAATTTGACTCAATGCACTGTAACGGACGAAAAGAATATGTAAGCTTGGTAGTAATCCGCACAAAAGTACAGAAAACTCTCTGCATAAGAGAAGCAAGTACGAGTTCACCAGAAAGGAACGCAACATTGCAAATCTGCTATATCCCTTTATGAAAATAAAAAACAAAAGGGGGGTGGGAATGGTTACTAAATTCGTTCAGCGGCAGTGACCCACCCAGCTGTCACATCCCTGCAGCCAGAGCAGGCTTGGGTCCCAAGGCTTGACTTTCGTGGGAATGAGGGACCTGGTGAGGATGTGCCAGCTAATGCAGCCCCATTGGAGATGTGCTGCCTGATCTCCACTCCAGGTGCCGAAATCTCCCGGGGCAGGGGAGCCAAGCTACAGCTAAACATGCCTGGGACACCCAAAGGATGGTAGAACCTCTGGGCGGGAAGATGTTTGAAAAGTCACCTAACCTCCACATTTCCTGATGCTGTGATTTCCACCTGCAGTCTCTTTCCTTAAGGTCTCCCCACCGTGGGAAGACAATACCCTCTAAACCCGGGTTTCAACAGCTTGGATTTTGTTCCCTGGATAAATGTTAAGGGGGGGGAGAACTCAGACACAACCCCTAGGGTGTTTGCACAGGCACAGGCCATTTAATATCCAAGAAGGGACAGGACGTTTCCAAAGGCTCAGGTTCCCCCAGGTACACGAGCGGGGCTTAAGAAATGCTGCCGCCTTTTGGCCGCTTCCCGTAACAACAACCTGAAAACCGGTGCTCAGGGGCTCTGCAATTCACAAGACCTGCAGGGCGGTAAATGACACCTGCCCTCGCTCAACATCTTGAGGTAAGTGTTCGAAAAGGATGCGAAAACAAGGCAGAATTGCAGGAAACGCAATCATCAGGTACGTGTTACTGGCACGTTAAAGCACATAAAAAGCTGCTAATAGCACCACTGACTGGGTTGGAAAAAAGGGGGTTTGGGTTTTTACCTGATGTATTATGGAAAACGCCGAAGACCCTTTGTGGCCAATCCAGTATCCGGTAATGCAAATTAACTCGACAGAGGGGTATCATCTCTCACCATTCAGAATCACGATCATCACCAACTCTAACAGCAAGAAATGTTGGAGGGGGCGTGGGAAAAAAAGCTAACCCTGCCCAGGTGATGGTGGGAAGGTAAATTGCTAACAGCCACTCTGGAGAAGAGTTTGCAGCTTCCTAAACATCTAAAATCTAGAGCTACAGAGGATCCAGCAATGCCACTCTCGGCCGTATATCCTGGGAAATTCACTATCAAAGGACACATGCACTGCGATATTTAGTGCAGCCCCTTTTCAAGAGCATAGACTTGCAAGCAAAATAATTGTCCTAGAAAGGAACAATGGATAAAGAACTTGCAGTACATATGAACAATGGAGTATTACTCAGCCATGAAATGAAGGAAATGAGTCCATTTGCAGCACTCGGATGGACCTAGGTAGAACCGTACTGGATGACAAACGTCCGAGAAAGAGAAATATCATACGATATCACTTATAGGCACAATCTAAAATTTGATACAAATGAGCCAACTTCCATAACAGAAACACAGTCACAGATTTGGAAACCAAACGTATGGCTACCAGTGGGGAAAGTCAGCGGGAGAGGCATCAACCTGGAGTTGGAAATTGGCATACATACCGTTACATACAGAAAATGATTAATGAATAAGGACCTGCTTTTAGCACATAGAATTTGACTCAATGCACTGTAACAGACGAAAGGAATATGGAAGCTTGGTACTAATCTGCAGAAAAGTACAGAAAACTCTTTGCATAAGAGAAGCAAGTACGAGTTCACCAGAAAGGAACACAACATAGCAAATCTGCTATATCCCGTTATGAAAATAAAAAACAACAGGGGGATGGGAATGGTTACTAAATTCGTTCAGAGGCAGAGACCCACCCAGCTGTCACATCCCTGCAGCCAGAGCAGGCTTGGGTCCCAAGGCTTGACTTTCGTGGGACTGAGGGACCTGGTGAGGATGTGCCAGCTAATGCAGCCCCATTGGAGATGTGCTGCCTGATCCCCACTCCAGGTGCCGAAATCTCCCAGGGCAGGGGAGCCAAGCTACAGCTAAACATGCCTGGGACAGCCAAAGGATGGTAGAACCTCTGGGCGGGAAGATATTTGAAAAGTCACCTAACCTCCACATTTCCTGATGCTGTGATTTCCACCTGCAGTCTCTTTCCTTAAGGTCTCCCCACCGTGGGAAAACAATACCCTCAAAACCCGGGTTTCAACAGCTTGGATTTTGTTCCCTGGATAAAGGTTAAGGGGGGGAGAACTCAGACACAAGCCCTTGGGTGTTTGCACAGGCACAGGCCATCTAATTTCAAAGCAGGGACAGGACATTTCCAAAGGCTCCAGTTCCCCCAGGTACACGAGAGGGGCTTAAGAAATGCTGCCGCCTTGTGGCCGCTTCCCGTAACAACAACCAGAAAACCGGTGCTCAGGGGCACTGCAAATTACATGGCCTTCAGTGCTGTAAAGAACGTCTGACCTCGCTCAATGTCTTGGGGTAGTTGACCGAAAAGGACGTGAAAACAAGGCGCAATTGCAGCAAATGCATTAAAACAAATAGGATTTACTGGCACATTAAAGCACGTAAAAACCTGCTTAATTGCACCAGTGACTCGGTTGGACAAACGGGGCGTTCGGGTTTTTCCAGTGTGTATTACAGCAAACACCGAAGGCCCTTTTTGGCAATTGAATATTCCGGTAATGCAAATCAGCTCCACAGAGAGGTATCATCTCTCACCATTCAGAATGACCATCATCACCAAGTCTAACAGCAAGAAATGCTGGAGGGGGCGTGGAAAAAGCTAACCCTGCCCAGATGATGATGGGAAGGTAAATTGCTAACAGCCACTCCGGATAACAGTTTGGAGTTTCTTAAACCTCTAAAATCTAGAGCTACAGAGGATCCGGAAATTCCACTCTGGAGCATATATCCTGGGAGAGCCCAGTAATCAAAGGATACACGCACCGCAATATTTAGTGCAGCCCTGTTTTCAAGAGCATAGACTTGCAAGGAAACTAATGGTCCTAGAAAGGAAGAATGGATAAAGGACTTGCAGTACATATGAACACTGGAATATTACTCAGCCATGAAATGAAGGAAATGAGTCCATTTGCAGCACTCGGATGGACCTAGGTAGAATCATACTGGATGACAAACGTCCGAGAAAGAGAAATATCATACGATATCACTTATAGGCACAATCTAAAATTTGATACAAATGAGCCAACTTCCATAACAGAAACACAGTCACAGATTTGGAAAGCAAACGTATGGCTACCAGTGGGGAAAGTCAGCGGGAGACGCATCAACCTGGAGTTGGAAATTGGCATACATACTGTTACATACAGAAAATGACTAATGAATAAGGACCTGCTTTTAGCACATAGAATTTGACTCAATGCACTGTAACGGACGAAAAGAATATGTAAGCTTGGTAGTAATCCACACAAAAGTACAGAAAACTCTCTGCATAAGAGAAGCAAGTACGAGTTCACCAGAAAGGAACGCAACATTGCAAATCTGCTATATCCCTTTATGAAAATAAAAAACAAAAGGGGGGTGGGAATGGTTACTAAATTCGTTCAGCGGCAGGGACCCACCCAGCTGTCACATCACTGCAGCCAGAGCAGGCTTGGGTCCCAAGGCTTGACTTTCGTGGGCCTGAGGGACCTGGTGAGGATGTGCCAGCTAATGCAGCCCCATTGGAGATGTGCTGCCTGATCCCCACTCCAGGTGCCGAAATCTCCCGGGGCAGGGGAGCCAAGCTACAGCTAAACATGCCTGGGACACCCAAAGGATGGTAGAACCTCTGGGCGGGAAGATGTTTGAAAAGTCACCTAACCTCCACATTTCCTGATGCTGTGACTTCCACCTGCAGCCTCTTTCCTTAAGGTCTCCCCACCGTGGGAAGACAATACCCTCAAAACCCGGGTTTCAACAGCTTGGATTTTGTTCCCTGGATGAAGGTTACGGGAGGGAGAACTCAGACACAAGCCCTAGGGTGTTTGCACAGGCACAGGCCATCTAATTTCAAAGCAGGGACAGGACTTTTCCAAAGGCTCCGGTTCCCCCAGGTACACGAGAGGGGCTTAAGAAATGCTGCCGCCTTGTGGCCGCTTCCCGTAACAACAACCAGAAAACCGGTGCTCAGGGGCACTGCAAATTACATGGCCTGCAGTGCTGTAAAGAACGTCTGACCTCGCTCAATGTCTTGGGGTAGTTGACCGAAAAGGACGTGAAAACAAGGCGCAATTGCAGCAAATGCATTAAAACAAATAGGATTTACTGGCACATTAAAGCACGTAAAAACCTGCTTAATTGCACCAGTGACTCGGTTGGACAAACGGGGCGTTCGGGTTTTTCCAGTGTGTATTACAGCAAACACCGAAGGCCTTTTTTGGCAATCGAATATTCCGGTAATGCAAATCAACTCCACAGAGAGGTATCATCTCTCGCCATTCAGAATGACCATCGTCACCAAGTCTAACAGCAAGAAATGCTGGAGGGGGCGTGGAAAAAGCTAACCCTGCCCAGATGATGATGGGAAGGTAAATTGCAAACAGCCACTCCGGAGAACAGTTTGGAGTTTCTTAAACCTCTAAAATCTAGAGCTACAGAGGATCCGGAAATTCCACTCTGGAGCATATATCCTGGGAGAGCCAGTAATCAAAGGATACACGCACCGCAATATTTAGTGCAGCCCTGTTTTCAAGAGCATAGACTTGCAAGGAAACTAATTGTCCTAGAAAGGAACAATGGATAAAGGACTTGCAGTACATATGAACACTGGAATATTACTCAGCCATGAAATGAAGGAAATGAGTCCATTTGCAGCACTCGGATGGACCTAGGTAGAATCATACTGGATGACAAACGTCCGAGAAAGAGAAATATCATACGATATCAATTATAGGCACAATCTAAAATTTGATACAAATGAGCCAACTTCCATAACAGAAACACAGTCACAGATTTGGAAAGCAAACGTATGGCTACCAGTGGGGAAAGTCAGCGGGAGACGCATCAACCTGGAGTTGGAAATTGGCATACATACCGTTACATACAGAAAATGATTAATGAATAAGGACCTGCTTTTAGCACATAGAATTTGACTCAATGCACTGTAACGGACGAAAAGAATATGTAAGCTTGGTAGTAATCCGCACAAAAGTACAGAAAACTCTCTGCATAAGAGAAGCAAGTACGAGTTCACCAGAAAGGAACGCAACATTGCAAATCTGCTATATCCCTTTATGAAAATAAAAAACAAAAGGGGGGTGGGAATGGTTACTAAATTCGTTCAGCGGCAGTGACCCACCCAGCTGTCACATCCCTGCAGCCAGAGCAGGCTTGGGTCCCAAGGCTTGACTTTCGTGGGAATGAGGGACCTGGTGAGGATGTGCCAGCTAATGCAGCCCCATTGGAGATGTGCTGCCTGATCCCCACTCCAGGTGCCGAAATCTCCCGGGGCAGGGGAGCCAAGCTACAGCTAAACATGCCTGGGACACCCAAAGGATGGTAGAACCTCTGGGCGGGAAGATGTTTGAAAAGTCACCTAACCTCCACATTTCCTGATGCTGTGATTTCCACCTGCAGTCTCTTTCCTTAAGGTCTCCCCACCGTGGGAAGACAATACCCTCTAAACCCGGGTTTCAACAGCTTGGATTTTGTTCCCTGGATAAATGTTAAGGGGGGGGAGAACTCAGACACAACCCCTAGGGTGTTTGCACAGGCACAGGCCATTTAATATCCAAGAAGGGACAGGACGTTTCCAAAGGCTCAGGTTCCCCCAGGTACACGAGCGGGGCTTAAGAAATGCTGCCGCCTTTTGGCCGCTTCCCGTAACAACAACCTGAAAACCGGTGCTCAGGGGCTCTGCAATTCACAAGACCTGCAGGGCGGTAAATGACACCTGCCCTCGCTCAACATCTTGAGGTAAGTGTTCGAAAAGGATGCGAAAACAAGGCAGAATTGCAGGAAACGCAATCATCAGGTACGTGTTACTGGCACGTTAAAGCACATAAAAAGCTGCTAATAGCACCACTGACTGGGTTGGAAAAAAGGGGGTTTGGGTTTTTACCTGATGTATTATGGAAAACGCCGAAGACCCTTTGTGGCCAATCCAGTATCCGGTAATGCAAATTAACTCGACAGAGGGGTATCATCTCTCACCATTCAGAATCACGATCATCACCAACTCTAACAGCAAGAAATGTTGGAGGGGGCGTGGGAAAAAAAGCTAACCCTGCCCAGGTGATGGTGGGAAGGTAAATTGCTAACAGCCACTCTGGAGAAGAGTTTGCAGCTTCCTAAACATCTAAAATCTAGAGCTACAGAGGATCCAGCAATGCCACTCTCGGCCGTATATCCTGGGAAATTCACTATCAAAGGACACATGCACTGCGATATTTAGTGCAGCCCCTTTTCAAGAGCATAGACTTGCAAGCAAAATAATTGTCCTAGAAAGGAACAATGGATAAAGAACTTGCAGTACATATGAACAATGGAGTATTACTCAGCCATGAAATGAAGGAAATGAGTCCATTTGCAGCACTCGGATGGACCTAGGTAGAACCGTACTGGATGACAAACGTCCGAGAAAGAGAAATATCATACGATATCACTTATAGGCACAATCTAAAATTTGATACAAATGAGCCAACTTCCATAACAGAAACACAGTCACAGATTTGGAAACCAAACGTATGGCTACCAGTGGGGAAAGTCAGCGGGAGAGGCATCAACCTGGAGTTGGAAATTGGCATACATACCGTTACATACAGAAAATGATTAATGAATAAGGACCTGCTTTTAGCACATAGAATTTGACTCAATGCACTGTAACAGACGAAAGGAATATGGAAGCTTGGTACTAATCTGCAGAAAAGTACAGAAAACTCTTTGCATAAGAGAAGCAAGTACGAGTTCACCAGAAAGGAACACAACATAGCAAATCTGCTATATCCCGTTATGAAAATAAAAAACAACAGGGGGATGGGAATGGTTACTAAATTCGTTCAGAGGCAGAGACCCACCCAGCTGTCACATCCCTGCAGCCAGAGCAGGCTTGGGTCCCAAGGCTTGACTTTCGTGGGACTGAGGGACCTGGTGAGGATGTGCCAGCTAATGCAGCCCCATTGGAGATGTGCTGCCTGATCCCCACTCCAGGTGCCGAAATCTCCCAGGGCAGGGGAGCCAAGCTACAGCTAAACATGCCTGGGACAGCCAAAGGATGGTAGAACCTCTGGGCGGGAAGATATTTGAAAAGTCACCTAACCTCCACATTTCCTGATGCTGTGATTTCCACCTGCAGTCTCTTTCCTTAAGGTCTCCCCACCGTGGGAAAACAATACCCTCAAAACCCGGGTTTCAACAGCTTGGATTTTGTTCCCTGGATAAAGGTTAAGGGGGGGAGAACTCAGACACAAGCCCTTGGGTGTTTGCACAGGCACAGGCCATCTAATTTCAAAGCAGGGACAGGACTTTTCCAAAGGCTCCAGTTCCCCCAGGTACACGAGAGGGGCTTAAGAAATGCTGCCGCCTTGTGGCCGCTTCCCGTAACAACAACCAGAAAACCGGTGCTCAGGGGCACTGCAAATTACATGGCCTTCAGTGCTGTAAAGAACGTCTGACCTCGCTCAATGTCTTGGGGTAGTTGACCGAAAAGGACGTGAAAACAAGGCGCAATTGCAGCAAATGCATTAAAACAAATAGGATTTACTGGCACATTAAAGCACGTAAAAACCTGCTTAATTGCACCAGTGACTCGGTTGGACAAACGGGGCGTTCGGGTTTTTCCAGTGTGTATTACAGCAAACACCGAAGGCCCTTTTTGGCAATTGAATATTCCGGTAATGCAAATCAGCTCCACAGAGAGGTATCATCTCTCACCATTCAGAATGACCATCATCACCAAGTCTAACAGCAAGAAATGCTGGAGGGGGCGTGGAAAAAGCTAACCCTGCCCAGATGATGATGGGAAGGTAAATTGCTAACAGCCACTCCGGATAACAGTTTGGAGTTTCTTAAACCTCTAAAATCTAGAGCTACAGAGGATCCGGAAATTCCACTCTGGAGCATATATCCTGGGAGAGCCCAGTAATCAAAGGATACACGCACCGCAATATTTAGTGCAGCCCTGTTTTCAAGAGCATAGACTTGCAAGGAAACTAATGGTCCTAGAAAGGAACAATGGATAAAGGACTTGCAGTACATATGAACACTGGAATATTACTCAGCCATGAAATGAAGGAAATGAGTCCATTTGCAGCACTCGGATGGACCTAGGTAGAATCATACTGGATGACAAACGTCCGAGAAAGAGAAATATCATACGATATCACTTATAGGCACAATCTAAAATTTGATACAAATGAGCCAACTTCCATAACAGAAACACAGTCACAGATTTGGAAAGCAAACGTATGGCTACCAGTGGGGAAAGTCAGCGGGAGACGCATCAACCTGGAGTTGGAAATTGGCATACATACTGTTACATACAGAAAATGACTAATGAATAAGGACCTGCTTTTAGCACATAGAATTTGACTCAATGCACTGTAACGGACGAAAAGAATATGTAAGCTTGGTAGTAATCCACACAAAAGTACAGAAAACTCTCTGCATAAGAGAAGCAAGTACGAGTTCACCAGAAAGGAACGCAACATTGCAAATCTGCTATATCCCTTTATGAAAATAAAAAACAAAAGGGGGGTGGGAATGGTTACTAAATTCGTTCAGCGGCAGGGACCCACCCAGCTGTCACATCACTGCAGCCAGAGCAGGCTTGGGTCCCAAGGCTTGACTTTCGTGGGCCTGAGGGACCTGGTGAGGATGTGCCAGCTAATGCAGCCCCATTGGAGATGTGCTGCCTGATCTCCACTCCAGGTGCCGAAATCTCCCGGGGCAGGGGAGCCAAGCTACAGCTAAACATGCCTGGGACACCCAAAGAATGGTAGAACCTCTGGGCGGGAAGATGTTTGAAAAGTCACCTAACCTCCACATTTCCTGATGCTGTGATTTCCACCTGCAGTCTCTTTCCTTAAGGTCTCCCCACCGTGGGAAGACAATACCCTCAAAACCCGGGTTTCAACAGCTTGGATTTTGTTCCCTGGATAAAGGTTAAGGGGGGGGAGAACTCAGACACAACCCCTAGGGTGTTTGCACAGGCACAGGCCATTTAATATCCAAGAAGGGACAGGACGTTTCCAAAGGCTCAGGTTCCCCCAGGTACACGAGCGGGGCTTAAGAAATGCTGCCGCCTTGTGGCCGCTTCCCGTAACAACAACCTGAAAACCGGTGCTCAGGGGCTCTGCAATTCACAAGACCTGCCGGGCTGTAAATGACACCTGCCCTCGCTCAACATCTTGAGGTAAGTGTTCGAAAAGGATGCGAAAACAAGGCAGAATTGCAGGAAACGCAATCATCAGGTACGTGTTACTGGCACGTTAAAGCACATTAAAAAGCTGCTAATAGCACCACTGACTGGGTTGGAAAAAAGGGGGTTTGGGTTTTTACCTGATGTATTATGGAAAACGCCGAAGACCCTTTGTGGCCAATCCAGTATCCGGTAATGCAAATTAACTCGACAGAGGGGTATCATCTCTCACCATTCAGAATCACGATCATCACCAACTCTAACAGCAAGAAATGTTGGAGGGGGCGTGGGAAAAAAAGCTAACCCTGCCCAGGTGATGGTGGGAAGGTAAATTGCTAACAGCCACTCTGGAGAAGAGTTTGCAGCTTCCTAAACATCTAAAATCTAGAGCTACAGAGGATCCAGCAATGCCACTCTCGGCCGTATATCCTGGGAAATTCACTATCAAAGGACACATGCACTGCGATATTTAGTGCAGCCCCTTTTCAAGAGCATAGACTTGCAAGCAAAATAATTGTCCTAGAAAGGAACAATGGATAAAGAACTTGCAGTACATATGAACAATGGAGTATTACTCAGCCATGAAATGAAGGAAATGAGTCCATTTGCAGCACTCGGATGGACCTAGGTAGAACCATACTGGATGACAAACGTCCGAGAAAGAGAAATATCATACGATATCACTTATAGGCACAATCTAAAATTTGATACAAATGAGCCAACTTCCATAACAGAAACACAGTCACAGATTTGGAAACCAAACGTATGGCTACCAGTGGGGAAAGTCAGCGGGAGAGGCATCAACCTGGAGTTGGAAATTGGCATACATACCGTTACATACAGAAAATGTTTAATGAATAAGGACCTGCTTTTAGCATATAGAATTTGACTCAATGCACTGTAACAGACGAAAGGAATATGGAAGCTTGGTACTAATATGCAGAAAAGTACAGAAAACTCTCTGCATAAGAGAAGCAAGTACGAGTTCACCAGAAAGGAACACAACATAGCAAATCTGCTATATCCCGTTATGAAAATAAAAAATAACAGGGGGATGGGAATGGTTACTAAATTCGTTCAGAGGCAGAGACCCACCCAGCTGTCACATCCCTGCAGCCAGAGCAGGCTTGGGTCCCAAGGCTTGACTTTCGTGGGACTGAGGGACCTGGTGAGGATGTGCCAGCTAATGCAGCCCCATTGGAGATGTGCTGCCTGATCCCCACTCCAGGTGCCGAAATCTCCCAGGGCAGGGGAGCCAAGCTACAGCTAAACATGCCTGGGACAGCCAAAGGATGGTAGAACCTCTGGGCGGGAAGATGTTTGAAAAGTCACCTAACCTCCACATTTCCTGATGCTGTGATTTCCACCTGCAGTCTCTTTCCTTAAGGTCTCCCCACCGTGGGAAGACAATACCCTCAAAACCCGGGTTTCAACAGCTTGGATTTTGTTCCCTGGATAAAGGTTAAGGGGGGGAGAACTCAGACACAAGCCCTAGGGTGTTTGCACAGGCACAGGCCATCTAATTTCCAAGTAGGGACAGGACGTTTCCAAAGGCTCAGGTTCCCCCAGGTACACGAGTGGGGCTAAAGTAATGCTGCCGCCTTGTGGCCGCTTCCCGTAATAACAACCAGAGAACCGGTGCTCAGGGGCACTGCAAATTACATGGTCTGCAGTGCTGTAAAGAACATCTGACCTCGCTCAATGTCTTCGGGTAGGTGATCGAAAAGGACGTGAAAACAAGGCGCAATTGCAGCAAATGCATTAAAACAAATAGCATTTACTGGCACATTAAAGCATGTAAAAACCTGCTTAATAGCACCAGTGACTCGGTTGGACAAACGGGGCGTTCGGGTTTTTCCAGTGTGTATTACAGCAAACACCGAAGGCCCTTTTTGGCAATCGAATATTCCGGTAATGCAAATCAACTCCACAGAGAGGTATCATCTCTCACCATTCAGAATGACCATCATCACCAAGTCTAACAGCAAGAAATGCTGGAGGGGGCGTGGAAAAAGCTAATCCTGCCCAGATGATGATGGGAAGGTAAATTGCTAACACAGCCACTCCGGAGAACAGTTTGGAGTTTCTTAAACCTCTAAAATCTAGAGCTACAGAGGATCCGGAAATTCCACTCTGGAGCATATATCCTGGGAGAGCCAGTAATCAAAGGATACACGCACCGCAATATTTAGTGCAGCCCTGTTTTCAAGAGCATAGACTTGCAAGGAAACTAATGGTCCTAGAAAGGAACAATGGATAAAGGACTTGCAGTACATATGAACACTGGAATATTACTCAGCCATGAAATGAAGGAAATGAGTCCATTTGCAGCACTCGGATGGACCTAGGTAGAATCATACTGGATGACAAACGTCCGAGAAAGAGAAATATCATACGATATCACTTATAGGCACAATCTAAAATTTAATACAAATGAGCCAACTTCCATAACAGAAACACAGTCACAGATTTGGAAAGCAAACGTATGGCTACGAGTGGGGAAAGTCAGCGGGAGACGCATCAACCTGGAGTTGGAAATTGGCATACATACCGTTACATACAGAAAATGATTAATGAATAAGGACCTGCTTTTAGCACATAGAATTTGACTCAATGCACTGTAACGGACGAAAAGAATATGTAAGCTTGGTAGTAATCCGCACAAAAGTACAGAAAACTCTCTGCATAAGAGAAGCAAGTACGAGTTCACCAGAAAGGAACGCAACATTGCAAATCTGCTATATCCCTTTATGAAAATAAAAAACAAAAGGGGGGTGGGAATGGTTACTAAATTCGTTCAGCGGCAGGGACCCACCCAGCTGTCACATCACTGCAGCCAGAGCAGGCTTGGGTCCCAAGGCTTGACTTTCGTGGGCCTGAGGGACCTGGTGAGGATGTGCCAGCTAATGCAGCCCCATTGGAGATGTGCTGCCTGATCCCCACTCCAGGTGCCGAAATCTCCCGGGGCAGGGGAGCCAAGCTACAGCTAAACATGCCTGGGACACCCAAAGGATGGTAGAACCTCTGGGCGGGAAGATGTTTGAAAAGTCACCTAACCTCCACATTTCCTGATGCTGTGATTTCCACCTGCAGTCTCTTTCCTTAAGGTCTCCCCACCGTGGGAAGACAATACCCTCAAAACCCGGGTTTCAACAGCTTGGATTTTGTTCCCTGGATAAATGTTAAGGGGGGGGAGAACTCAGACACAACCCCTAGGGTGTTTGCACAGGCACAGGCCATTTAATATCCAAGAAGGGACAGGACGTTTCCAAAGGCTCAGGTTCCCCCAGGTACACGAGCGGGGCTTAAGAAATGCTGCCGCCTTTTGGCCGCTTCCCGTAACAACAACCTGAAAACCGGTGCTCAGGGGCTCTGCAATTCACAAGACCTGCAGGGCTGTAAATGACACCTGCCCTCGCTCAACATCTTGAGGTAAGTGTTCGAAAAGGATGCGAAAACAAGGCAGAATTGCAGGAAACGCAATCATCAGGTACGTGTTACTGGCACGTTAAAGCACATAAAAAGCTGCTAATAGCACCACTGACTGGGTTGGAAAAAAGGGGGTTTGGGTTTTTACCTGATGTATTATGGAAAACGCCGAAGACCCTTTGTGGCCAATCCAGTATCCGGTAATGCAAATTAACTCGACAGAGGGGTATCATCTCTCACCATTCAGAATCACGATCATCACCAACTCTAACAGCAAGAAATGTTGGAGGGGGCGTGGGAAAAAAAGCTAACCCTGCCCAGGTGATGGTGGGAAGGTAAATTGCTAACAGCCACTCTGGAGAAGAGTTTGCAGCTTCCTAAACATCTAAAATCTAGAGCTACAGAGGATCCAGCAATGCCACTCTCGGCCGTATATCCTGGGAAATTCACTATCAAAGGACACATGCACTGCGATATTTAGTGCAGCCCCTTTTCAAGAGCATAGACTTGCAAGCAAAATAATTGTCCTAGAAAGGAACAATGGATAAAGAACTTGCAGTACATATGAACAATGGAGTATTACTCAGCCATGAAATGAAGGAAATGAGTCCATTTGCAGCACTCGGATGGACCTAGGTAGAACCATACTGGATGACAAACGTCCGAGAAAGAGAAATATCATACGATATCACTTATAGGCACAATCTAAAATTTGATACAAATGAGCCAACTTCCATAACAGAAACACAGTCACAGATTTGGAAACCAAACGTATGGCTACCAGTGGGGAAAGTCAGCGGGAGAGGCATCAACCTGGAGTTGGAAATTGGCATACATACCGTTACATACAGAAAATGTTTAATGAATAAGGACCTGCTTTTAGCATATAGAATTTGACTCAATGCACTGTAACAGACGAAAGGAATATGGAAGCTTGGTACTAATATGCAGAAAAGTACAGAAAACTCTCTGCATAAGAGAAGCAAGTACGAGTTCACCAGAAAGGAACACAACATAGCAAATCTGCTATATCCCGTTATGAAAATAAAAAATAACAGGGGGATGGGAATGGTTACTAAATTCGTTCAGAGGCAGAGACCCACCCAGCTGTCACATCCCTGCAGCCAGAGCAGGCTTGGGTCCCAAGGCTTGACTTTCGTGGGACTGAGGGACCTGGTGAGGATGTGCCAGCTAATGCAGCCCCATTGGAGATGTGCTGCCTGATCCCCACTCCAGGTGCCGAAATCTCCCAGGGCAGGGGAGCCAAGCTACAGCTAAACATGCCTGGGACAGCCAAAGGATGGTAGAACCTCTGGGCGGGAAGATGTTTGAAAAGTCACCTAACCTCCACATTTCCTGATGCTGTGATTTCCACCTGCAGTCTCTTTCCTTAAGGTCTCCCCACCGTGGGAAGACAATACCCTCAAAACCCGGGTTTCAACAGCTTGGATTTTGTTCCCTGGATAAAGGTTAAGGGGGGGAGAACTCAGACACAAGCCCTAGGGTGTTTGCACAGGCACAGGCCATCTAATTTCCAAGTAGGGACAGGACGTTTCCAAAGGCTCAGGTTCCCCCAGGTACACGAGTGGGGCTAAAGTAATGCTGCCGCCTTGTGGCCGCTTCCCGTAATAACAACCAGAGAACCGGTGCTCAGGGGCACTGCAAATTACATGGTCTGCAGTGCTGTAAAGAACATCTGACCTCGCTCAATGTCTTCGGGTAGGTGATCGAAAAGGACGTGAAAACAAGGCGCAATTGCAGCAAATGCATTAAAACAAATAGCATTTACTGGCACATTAAAGCATGTAAAAACCTGCTTAATAGCACCAGTGACTCGGTTGGACAAACGGGGCGTTCGGGTTTTTCCAGTGTGTATTACAGCAAACACCGAAGGCCCTTTTTGGCAATCGAATATTCCGGTAATGCAAATCAACTCCACAGAGAGGTATCATCTCTCACCATTCAGAATGACCATCATCACCAAGTCTAACAGCAAGAAATGCTGGAGGGGGCGTGGAAAAAGCTAATCCTGCCCAGATGATGATGGGAAGGTAAATTGCTAACACAGCCACTCCGGAGAACAGTTTGGAGTTTCTTAAACCTCTAAAATCTAGAGCTACAGAGGATCCGGAAATTCCACTCTGGAGCATATATCCTGGGAGAGCCAGTAATCAAAGGATACACGCACCGCAATATTTAGTGCAGCCCTGTTTTCAAGAGCATAGACTTGCAAGGAAACTAATGGTCCTAGAAAGGAACAATGGATAAAGGACTTGCAGTACATATGAACACTGGAATATTACTCAGCCATGAAATGAAGGAAATGAGTCCATTTGCAGCACTCGGATGGACCTAGGTAGAATCATACTGGATGACAAACGTCCGAGAAAGAGAAATATCATACGATATCACTTATAGGCACAATCTAAAATTTGATACAAATGAGCCAACTTCCATAACAGAAACACAGTCACAGATTTGGAAAGCAAACGTATGGCTACCAGTGGGGAAAGTCAGCGGGAGACGCATCAACCTGGAGTTGGAAATTGGCATACATACTGTTACATACAGAAAATGACTAATGAATAAGGACCTGCTTTTAGCACATAGAATTTGACTCAATGCACTGTAACGGACGAAAAGAATATGTAAGCTTGGTAGTAATCCACACAAAAGTACAGAAAACTCTCTGCATAAGAGAAGCAAGTACGAGTTCACCAGAAAGGAACGCAACATTGCAAATCTGCTATATCCCTTTATGAAAATAAAAAACAAAAGGGGGGTGGGAATGGTTACTAAATTCGTTCAGCGGCAGGGACCCACCCAGCTGTCACATCACTGCAGCCAGAGCAGGCTTGGGTCCCAAGGCTTGACTTTCGTGGGCCTGAGGGACCTGGTGAGGATGTGCCAGCTAATGCAGCCCCATTGGAGATGTGCTGCCTGATCCCCACTCCAGGTGCCGAAATCTCCCGGGGCAGGGGAGCCAAGCTACAGCTAAACATGCCTGGGACACCCAAAGGATGGTAGAACCTCTGGGCGGGAAGATGTTTGAAAAGTCACCTAACCTCCACATTTCCTGATGCTGTGATTTCCACCTGCAGTCTCTTTCCTTAAGGTCTCCCCACCGTGGGAAGACAATACCCTCAAAACCCGGGTTTCAACAGCTTGGATTTTGTTCCCTGGATAAAGGTTAAGGGGGGGGGAGAACTCAGACACAACCCCTAGGGTGTTTGCACAGGCACAGGCCATTTAATATCCAAGAAGGGACAGGACGTTTCCAAAGGCTCAGGTTCCCCCAGGTACACGAGCGGGGCTTAAGAAATGCTGCCGCCTTTTGGCCGCTTCCCGTAACAACAACCTGAAAACCGGTGCTCAGGGGCTCTGCAATTCACAAGACCTGCCGGGCTGTAAATGACACCTGCCCTCGCTCAACATCTTGAGGTAAGTGTTCGAAAAGGATGCGAAAACAAGGCAGAATTGCAGGAAACGCAATCATCAGGTACGTGTTACTGGCACGTTAAAGCACATTAAAAAGCTGCTAATAGCACCACTGACTGGGTTGGAAAAAAGGGGGTTTGGGTTTTTACCTGATGTATTATGGAAAACGCCGAAGACCCTTTGTGGCCAATCCAGTATCCGGTAATGCAAATTAACTCGACAGAGGGGTATCATCTCTCACCATTCAGAATCACGATCATCACCAACTCTAACAGCAAGAAATGTTGGAGGGGGCGTGGGAAAAAAAGCTAACCCTGCCCAGGTGATGGTGGGAAGGTAAATTGCTAACAGCCACTCTGGAGAAGAGTTTGCAGCTTCCTAAACATCTAAAATCTAGAGCTACAGAGGATCCAGCAATGCCACTCTCGGCCGTATATCCTGGGAAATTCACTATCAAAGGACACATGCACTGCGATATTTAGTGCAGCCCCTTTTCAAGAGCATAGACTTGCAAGCAAAATAATTGTCCTAGAAAGGAACAATGGATAAAGAACTTGCAGTACATATGAACAATGGAGTATTACTCAGCCATGAAATGAAGGAAATGAGTCCATTTGCAGCACTCGGATGGACCTAGGTAGAACCATACTGGATGACAAACGTCCGAGAAAGAGAAATATCATACGATATCACTTATAGGCACAATCTAAAATTTGATACAAATGAGCCAACTTCCATAACAGAAACACAGTCACAGATTTGGAAACCAAACGTATGGCTACCAGTGGGGAAAGTCAGCGGGAGAGGCATCAACCTGGAGTTGGAAATTGGCATACATACCGTTACATACAGAAAATGTTTAATGAATAAGGACCTGCTTTTAGCACATAGAATTTGACTCAATGCACTGTAACAGACGAAAGGAATATGGAAGCTTGGTACTAATCTGCAGAAAAGTACAGAAAACTCTCTGCATAAGAGAAGCAAGTACGAGTTCACCAGAAAGGAACACAACATAGCAAATCTGCTATATCCCGCTATGAAAATAAAAAATAACAGGGGGATGGGAATGGTTACTAAATTCGTTCAGAGGCAGAGACCCACCCAGCTGTCACATCCCTGCAGCCAGAGCAGGCTTGGGTCCCAAGGCTTGACTTTCGTGGGACTGAGGGACCTGGTGAGGATGTGCCAGCTAATGCAGCCCCATTGGAGATGTGCTGCCTGATCCCCACTCCAGGTGCCGAAATCTCCCAGGGCAGGGGAGCCAAGCTACAGCTAAACATGCCTGGGACAGCCAAAGGATGTTAGAACCTCTGGGCGGGAAGATATTTGAAAAGTCACCTAACCTCCACATTTCCTGATGCTGTGATTTCCACCTGCAGTCTCTTTCCTTAAGGTCTCCCCACCGTGGGAAAACAATACCCTCAAAAACCGGGTTTCAACAGCTTGGATTTTGTTCCCTGGATAAAGGTTAAGGGGGGGAGAACTCAGACACAAGCCCTTGGGTGTTTGCACAGGCACAGGCCATCTAATTTCAAAGCAGGGACAGGACTTTTCCAAAGGCTCCAGTTCCCCCAGGTACACGAGAGGGGCTTAAGAAATGCTGCCGCCTTGTGGCCGCTTCCCGTAACAACAACCAGAAAACCGGTGCTCAGGGGCACTGCAAATTACATGGCCTGCAGTGCTGTAAAGAACGTCTGACCTCGCTCAATGTCTTGGGGTAGTTGACCGAAAAGGACGTGAAAACAAGGCGCAATTGCAGCAAATGCATTAAAACAAATAGGATTTACTGGCACATTAAAGCACGTAAAAACCTGCTTAATTGCACCAGTGACTCGGTTGGACAAACGGGGCGTTCGGGTTTTTCCAGTGTGTATTACAGCAAACACCGAAGGCCCTTTTTGGCAATTGAATATTCCGGTAATGCAAATCAGCTCCACAGAGAGGTATCATCTCTCACCATTCAGAATGACCATCATCACCAAGTCTAACAGCAAGAAATGCTGGAGGGGGCGTGGAAAAAGCTAACCCTGCCCAGATGATGATGGGAAGGTAAATTGCTAACAGCCACTCCGGATAACAGTTTGGAGTTTCTTAAACCTCTAAAATCTAGAGCTACAGAGGATCCGGAAATTCCACTCTGGAGCATATATCCTGGGAGAGCCCAGTAATCAAAGGATACACGCACCGCAATATTTAGTGCAGCCCTGTTTTCAAGAGCATAGACTTGCAAGGAAACTAATGGTCCTAGAAAGGAACAATGGATAAAGGACTTGCAGTACATATGAACACTGGAATATTACTCAGCCATGAAATGAAGGAAATGAGTCCATTTGCAGCACTCGGATGGACCTAGGTAGAATCATACTGGATGACAAACGTCCGAGAAAGAGAAATATCATACGATATCACTTATAGGCACAATCTAAAATTTGATACAAATGAGCCAACTTCCATAACAGAAACACAGTCACAGATTTGGAAAGCAAACGTATGGCTACCAGTGGGGAAAGTCAGCGGGAGAGGCATCAACCTGGAGTTGGAAATTGGCATACATACTGTTACATACAGAAAATGACTAATGAATAAGGACCTGCTTTTAGCACATAGAATTTGACTCAATGCACTGTAACGGACGAAAAGAATATGTAAGCTTGGTAGTAATCCACACAAAAGTACAGAAAACTCTCTGCATAAGAGAAGCAAGTACGAGTTCACCAGAAAGGAACGCAACATTGCAAATCTGCTATATCCCTTTATGAAAATAAAAAACAAAAGGGGGGTGGGAATGGTTACTAAATTCGTTCAGCGGCAGGGACCCACCCAGCTGTCACATCACTGCAGCCAGAGCAGGCTTGGGTCCCAAGGCTTGACTTTCGTGGGCCTGAGGGACCTGGTGAGGATGTGCCAGCTAATGCAGCCCCATTGGAGATGTGCTGCCTGATCCCCACTCCAGGTGCCGAAATCTCCCGGGGCAGGGGAGCCAAGCTACAGCTAAACATGCCTGGGACACCCAAAGGATGGTAGAACCTCTGGGCGGGAAGATGTTTGAAAAGTCACCTAACCTCCACATTTCCTGATGCTGTGATTTCCACCTGCAGTCTCTTTCCTTAAGGTCTCCCCACCGTGGGAAGACAATACCCTCAAAACCCGGGTTTCAACAGCTTGGATTTTGTTCCCTGGATAAAGGTTAAGGGGGGGGGAGAACTCAGACACAACCCCTAGGGTGTTTGCACAGGCACAGGCCATTTAATATCCAAGAAGGGACAGGACGTTTCCAAAGGCTCAGGTTCCCCCAGGTACACGAGCGGGGCTTAAGAAATGCTGCCGCCTTTTGGCCGCTTCCCGTAACAACAACCTGAAAACCGGTGCTCAGGGGCTCTGCAATTCACAAGACCTGCCGGGCTGTAAATGACACCTGCCCTCGCTCAACATCTTGAGGTAAGTGTTCGAAAAGGATGCGAAAACAAGGCAGAATTGCAGGAAACGCAATCATCAGGTACGTGTTACTGGCACGTTAAAGCACATTAAAAAGCTGCTAATAGCACCACTGACTGGGTTGGAAAAAAGGGGGTTTGGGTTTTTACCTGATGTATTATGGAAAACGCCGAAGACCCTTTGTGGCCAATCCAGTATCCGGTAATGCAAATTAACTCGACAGAGGGGTATCATCTCTCACCATTCAGAATCACGATCATCACCAACTCTAACAGCAAGAAATGTTGGAGGGGGCGTGGGAAAAAAAGCTAACCCTGCCCAGGTGATGGTGGGAAGGTAAATTGCTAACAGCCACTCTGGAGAAGAGTTTGCAGCTTCCTAAACATCTAAAATCTAGAGCTACAGAGGATCCAGCAATGCCACTCTCGGCCGTATATCCTGGGAAATTCACTATCAAAGGACACATGCACTGCGATATTTAGTGCAGCCCCTTTTCAAGAGCATAGACTTGCAAGCAAAATAATTGTCCTAGAAAGGAACAATGGATAAAGAACTTGCAGTACATATGAACAATGGAGTATTACTCAGCCATGAAATGAAGGAAATGAGTCCATTTGCAGCACTCGGATGGACCTAGGTAGAACCATACTGGATGACAAACGTCCGAGAAAGAGAAATATCATACGATATCACTTATAGGCACAATCTAAAATTTGATACAAATGAGCCAACTTCCATAACAGAAACACAGTCACAGATTTGGAAACCAAACGTATGGCTACCAGTGGGGAAAGTCAGCGGGAGAGGCATCAACCTGGAGTTGGAAATTGGCATACATACCGTTACATACAGAAAATGTTTAATGAATAAGGACCTGCTTTTAGCACATAGAATTTGACTCAATGCACTGTAACAGACGAAAGGAATATGGAAGCTTGGTACTAATCTGCAGAAAAGTACAGAAAACTCTCTGCATAAGAGAAGCAAGTACGAGTTCACCAGAAAGGAACACAACATAGCAAATCTGCTATATCCCGTTATGAAAATAAAAAACAACAGGGGGATGGGAATGGTTACTAAATTCGTTCAGAGGCAGAGACCCACCCAGCTGTCACATCCCTGCAGCCAGAGCAGGCTTGGGTCCCAAGGCTTGACTTTCGTGGGACTGAGGGACCTGGTGAGGATGTGCCAGCTAATGCAGCCCCATTGGAGATGTGCTGCCTGATCCCCACTCCAGGTGCCGAAATCTCCCAGGGCAGGGGAGCCAAGCTACAGCTAAACATGCCTGGGACAGCCAAAGGATGTTAGAACCTCTGGGCGGGAAGATATTTGAAAAGTCACCTAACCTCCACATTTCCTGATGCTGTGATTTCCACCTGCAGTCTCTTTCCTTAAGGTCTCCCCACCGTGGGAAAACAATACCCTCAAAAACCGGGTTTCAACAGCTTGGATTTTGTTCCCTGGATAAAGGTTAAGGGGGGGAGAACTCAGACACAAGCCCTTGGGTGTTTGCACAGGCACAGGCCATCTAATTTCAAAGCAGGGACAGGACTTTTCCAAAGGCTCCAGTTCCCCCAGGTACACGAGAGGGGCTTAAGAAATGCTGCCGCCTTGTGGCCGCTTCCCGTAACAACAACCAGAAAACCGGTGCTCAGGGGCACTGCAAATTACATGGCCTGCAGTGCTGTAAAGAACGTCTGACCTCGCTCAATGTCTTGGGGTAGTTGACCGAAAAGGACGTGAAAACAAGGCGCAATTGCAGCAAATGCATTAAAACAAATAGGATTTACTGGCACATTAAAGCACGTAAAAACCTGCTTAATTGCACCAGTGACTCGGTTGGACAAACGGGGCGTTCGGGTTTTTCCAGTGTGTATTACAGCAAACACCGAAGGCCCTTTTTGGCAATTGAATATTCCGGTAATGCAAATCAGCTCCACAGAGAGGTATCATCTCTCACCATTCAGAATGACCATCATCACCAAGTCTAACAGCAAGAAATGCTGGAGGGGGCGTGGAAAAAGCTAACCCTGCCCAGATGATGATGGGAAGGTAAATTGCTAACAGCCACTCCGGATAACAGTTTGGAGTTTCTTAAACCTCTAAAATCTAGAGCTACAGAGGATCCGGAAATTCCACTCTGGAGCATATATCCTGGGAGAGCCCAGTAATCAAAGGATACACGCACCGCAATATTTAGTGCAGCCCTGTTTTCAAGAGCATAGACTTGCAAGGAAACTAATGGTCCTAGAAAGGAACAATGGATAAAGGACTTGCAGTACATATGAACACTGGAATATTACTCAGCCATGAAATGAAGGAAATGAGTCCATTTGCAGCACTCGGATGGACCTAGGTAGAATCATACTGGATGACAAACGTCCGAGAAAGAGAAATATCATACGATATCACTTATAGGCACAATCTAAAATTTGATACAAATGAGCCAACTTCCATAACAGAAACACAGTCACAGATTTGGAAAGCAAACGTATGGCTACCAGTGGGGAAAGTCAGCGGGAGACGCATCAACCTGGAGTTGGAAATTGGCATACATACCGTTACATACAGAAAATGACTAATGAATAAGGACCTGCTTTTAGCACATAGAATTTGACTCAATGCACTGTAACGGACGAAAAGAATATGTAAGCTTGGTAGTAATCCACACAAAAGTACAGAAAACTCTCTGCATAAGAGAAGCAAGTACGAGTTCACCAGAAAGGAACGCAACATTGCAAATCTGCTATATCCCTTTATGAAAATAAAAAACAAAAGGGGGGTGGGAATGGTTACTAAATTCGTTCAGCGGCAGGGACCCACCCAGCTGTCACATCACTGCAGCCAGAGCAGGCTTGGGTCCCAAGGCTTGACTTTTGTGGGCCTGAGGGACCTGGTGAGGATGTGCCAGCTAATGCAGCCCCATTGGAGATGTGCTGCCTGATCCCCACTCCAGGTGCCGAAATCTCCCGGGGCAGGGGAGCCAAGCTACAGCTAAACATGCCTGGGACACCCAAAGGATGGTAGAACCTCTGGGCGGGAAGATGTTTGAAAAGTCACCTAACCTCCACATTTCCTGATGCTGTGATTTCCACCTGCAGTCTCTTTCCTTAAGGTCTCCCCACCGTGGGAAGACAATACCCTCAAAACCCGGGTTTCAACAGCTTGGATTTTGTTCCCTGGATAAAGGTTAAGGGGGGGGGAGAACTCAGACACAACCCCTAGGGTGTTTGCACAGGCACAGGCCATTTAATATCCAAGAAGGGACAGGACGTTTCCAAAGGCTCAGGTTCCCCCAGGTACACGAGCGGGGCTTAAGAAATGCTGCCGCCTTTTGGCCGCTTCCCGTAACAACAACCTGAAAACCGGTGCTCAGGGGCTCTGCAATTCACAAGACCTGCAGGGCTGTAAATGACACCTGCCCTCGCTCAACATCTTGAGGTAAGTGTTCGAAAAGGATGCGAAAACAAGGCAGAATTGCAGGAAACGCAATCATCAGGTACGTGTTACTGGCACGTTAAAGCACATTAAAAAGCTGCTAATAGCACCACTGACTGGGTTGGAAAAAAGGGGGTTTGGGTTTTTACCTGATGTATTATGGAAAACGCCGAAGACCCTTTGTGGCCAATCCAGTATCCGGTAATGCAAATTAACTCGACAGAGGGGTATCATCTCTCACCATTCAGAATCACGATCATCACCAACTCTAACAGCAAGAAATGTTGGAGGGGGCGTGGGAAAAAAAGCTAACCCTGCCCAGGTGATGGTGGGAAGGTAAATTGCTAACAGCCACTCTGGAGAAGAGTTTGCAGCTTCCTAAACATCTAAAATCTAGAGCTACAGAGGATCCAGCAATGCCACTCTCGGCCGTATATCCTGGGAAATTCACTATCAAAGGACACATGCACTGCGATATTTAGTGCAGCCCCTTTTCAAGAGCATAGACTTGCAAGCAAAATAATTGTCCTAGAAAGGAACAATGGATAAAGAACTTGCAGTACATATGAACAATGGAGTATTACTCAGCCATGAAATGAAGGAAATGAGTCCATTTGCAGCACTCGGATGGACCTAGGTAGAACCATACTGGATGACAAACGTCCGAGAAAGAGAAATATCATACGATATCACTTATAGGCACAATCTAAAATTTGATACAAATGAGCCAACTTCCATAACAGAAACACAGTCACAGATTTGGAAACCAAACGTATGGCTACCAGTGGGGAAAGTCAGCGGGAGAGGCATCAACCTGGAGTTGGAAAATGGCATACATACCGTTACATACAGAAAATGTTTAAAGAATAAGGACCTGCTTTTAGCACATAGAATTTGACTCAATGCACTGTAACAGACGAAAGGAATATGGAAGCTTGGTACTAATCTGCAGAAAAGTACAGAAAACTCTCTGCATAAGAGAAGCAAGTACGAGTTCACCAGAAAGGAACACAACATAGCAAATCTGCTATATCCCGTTATGAAAATAAAAAATAACAGGGGGATGGGAATGGTTACTAAATTCGTTCAGAGGCAGAGACCCACCCAGCTGTCACATCCCTGCAGCCAGAGCAGGCTTGGGTCCCAAGGCTTGACTTTCGTGGGACTGAGGGACCTGGTGAGGATGTGCCAGCTAATGCAGCCCCATTGGAGATGTGCTGCCTGATCCCCACTCCAGGTGCCGAAATCTCCCAGGGCAGGGGAGCCAAGCTACAGCTAAACATGCCTGGGACAGCCAAAGGATGGTAGAACCTCTGGGCGGGAAGATATTTTTAAAGTCACCTAACCTCCACATTTCCTGATGCTGTGATTTCCACCTGCAGTCTCTTTCCTTAAGGTCTCCCCACCGTGGGAAGACAATACCCTCAAAACCCGGGTTTCAACAGCTTGGATTTTGTTCCCTGGATAAAGGTTAAGGGGGGGAGAACTCAGACACAAGCCCTAGGGTGTTTGCACAGGCACAGGCCATCTAATTTCCAAGTAGGGACAGGACGTTTCCAAAGGCTCAGGTTCCCCCAGGTACACGAGTGGGGCTAAAGTAATGCTGCCGCCTTGTGGCCGCTTCCCGTAATAACAACCAGAGAACCGGTGCTCAGGGGCACTGCAAATTACATGGTCTGCAGTGCTGTAAAGAACATCTGACCTCGCTCAATGTCTTCGGGTAGGTGATCGAAAAGGACGTGAAAACAAGGCGCAATTGCAGCAAATGCATTAAAACAAATAGCATTTACTGGCACATTAAAGCATGTAAAAACCTGCTTAATAGCACCAGTGACTCGGTTGGACAAACGGGGCGTTCGGGTTTTTCCAGTGTGTATTACAGCAAACACCGAAGGCCCTTTTTGGCAATCGAATATTCCGGTAATGCAAATCAACTCCACAGAGAGGTATCATCTCTCACCATTCAGAATGACCATCATCACCAAGTCTAACAGCAAGAAATGCTGGAGGGGGCGTGGAAAAAGCTAACCCTGCCCAGATGATGATGGGAAGGTAAATTGCTAACACAGCCACTCCGGAGAACAGTTTGGAGTTTCTTAAACCTCTAAAATCTAGAGCTACAGAGGATCCGGAAATTCCACTCTGGAGCATATATCCTGGGAGAGCCAGTAATCAAAGGATACACGCACCGCAATATTTAGTGCAGCCCTGTTTTCAAGAGCATAGACTTGCAAGGAAACTAATGGTCCTAGAAAGGAACAATGGATAAAGGACTTGCAGTACATATGAACACTGGAATATTACTCAGCCATGAAATGAAGGAAATGAGTCCATTTGCAGCACTCGGATGGACCTAGGTAGAATCATACTGGATGACAAACGTCCGAGAAAGAGAAATATCATACGATATCACTTATAGGCACAATCTAAAATTTAATACAAATGAGCCAACTTCCATAACAGAAACACAGTCACAGATTTGGAAAGCAAACGTATGGCTACGAGTGGGGAAAGTCAGTGGGAGACGCATCAACCTGGAGTTGGAAATTGGCATACATACCGTTACATACAGAAAATGATTAATGAATAAGGACCTGCTTTTAGCACATAGAATTTGACTCAATGCACTGTAACGGACGAAAAGAATATGAAAGCTTGGTAGTAATCCGCACAAAAGTACAGAAAACTCTCTGCATAAGAGAAGCAAGTACGAATTCACCAGAAAGGAACGCAACTTTGCAAACCTGCTATATCCCTTTATGAAAATAAAGAACAAAAGGGGGGTGGGAATGGTTCCTAAATTCGTTCAGCGGCAGGGACCCACCCAGCTGTCACATCCCTGCAGCCAGAGCAGGCTTGGGTCCCAAGGCTTGACTTTCGTGGGACTGAGGGACCTGGTGAGGATGTGCCAGCTAATGCAGCCCCATTGGAGTTGTGCTGCCTGATCCCCACTCCAGGTGCCGAAATCTCCCGGGGCAGGGGAGCCAAGCTACAGCTAAACATGCCTGGGACACCCAAAGGATGGTAGAACCTCTGGGCGGGAAGATGTTTGAAAAGTCACCTAACCTCCACATTTCCTGATGCTGTGATTTCCACCTGCAGTCTCTTTCCTTAATGTCTCCCCACTGTGGGAAGACAATACCCTCAAAACCCGGGTTTCAACAGCTTGGATTTTGTTCCCTGGATAAAGGTTAAGGGGGGAGAGAACTCAGACACAACCCCTAGGGTGTTTGCACAGGCACAGGCCATTTAATATCCAAGAAGGGACAGGACGTTTCCAAAGGCTCAGGTTCCCCCAGGTACACGAGCGGGGCTTAAGAAATGCTGCCGCCTTTTGGCCGCTTCCCGTAACAACAACCTGAAAACCGGTGCTCAGGGGCTCTGCAATTCACAAGACCTGCAGGGCTGTAAATGACACCTGCCCTCGCTCAACATCTTGAGGTAAGTGTTCGAAAAGGATGCGAAAACAAGGCAGAATTGCAGGAAACGCAATCATCAGGTACGTGTTACTGGCACGTTAAAGCACATAAAAAGCTGCTAATAGCACCACTGACTGGGTTGGAAAAAAGGGGGTTTGGGTTTTTACCTGATGTATTATGGAAAACGCCGAAGACCCTTTGTGGCCAATCCAGTATCCGGTAATGCAAATTAACTCGACAGAGAGGTATCATCTCTCACCATTCAGAATCACGATCATCACCAACTCTAACAGCAAGAAATGCTGGAGGGGGCGTGGGAAAAAAAGCTAACCCTGCCCAGGTGATGGTGGGAAGGTAAATTGCTAACAGCCACTCTGGAGAAGAGTTTGCAGCTTCCTAAACATCTAAAATCTAGAGCTACAGAGGATCCAGCAATGCCACTCTCGGCCGTATATCCTGGGAAATTCACTATCAAAGGACACATGCACTGCGATATTTAGTGCAGCCCCTTTTCAAGAGCATAGACTTGCAAGCAAAATAATTGTCCTAGAAAGGAACAATGGATAAAGAACTTGCAGTACATATGAACAATGGAGAATTACTCAGCCATGAAATGAAGGAAATGAGTCCATTTGCAGCACTCGGATGGACCTAGGTAGAACCATACTGGATGACAAACGTCCGAGAAAGAGAAATATCATACGATATCACTTATAGGCACAATCTAAAATTTGATACAAATGAGCCAACTTCCATAACAGAAACACAGTCACAGATTTGGAAACCAAACGTATGGCTACCAGTGGGGAAAGTCAGCGGGAGAGGCATCAACCTGGAGTTGGAAACTGGCATACATACCGTTACATACAGAAAATGATTAATGAATAAGGACCTGCTTTTAGCACATAGAATTTGACTCAATGCACTGTAACGGACGAAAAGAATATGTAAGCTTGGTAGTAATCCGCACAAAAGTACAGAAAACTCTCTGCATAAGAGAAGCAAGTACGAGTTCACCAGAAAGGAACACAACATTGCAAATGTGCTATATCCCGTTATGAAAATAAAGAACAAAAGGGGGGTGGGAATGGTTACTAAATTCGTTCAGCAGCAGAGACCCACCCAGCTGTCACATCCCTGCAGCCAGAGCAGGCTTGGGTCCCAAGGCTTGACTTTCGTGGGCCTGAGGGACCTGGTGAGGATGTGCCAGCTAATGCAGCCCCATTGGAGATGTGCTGCCTGATCCCCACTCCAGGTGCCGAAATCTCCCGGGGCAGGGGAGCCAAGCTACAGCTAAACATGCCTGGGACACCCAAAGGATGGTAGAACCTCTGGGCGGGAAGATGTTTGAAAAGTCACCTAACCTCCACATTTCCTGATGCTGTGACTTCCACCTGCAGCCTCTTTCCTTAAGGTCTCCCCACCGTGGGAAGACAATACCCTCAAAACCCGGGTTTCAACAGCTTGGATTTTGTTCCCTGGATGAAGGTTACGGGAGGGAGAACTCAGACACAAACCCTAGGGTGTTTGCACAGGCACAGGCCATCTAATTTCAAAGCAGGGACAGGACTTTTCCAAAGGCTCCGGTTCCCCCAGGTACACGAGAGGGGCTTAAGAAATGCTGCCGCCTTGTGGCCGCTTCCCGTAACAACAACCAGAAAACCGGTGCTCAGGGGCACTGCAAATTACATGGCCTGCTGTGCTGTAAAGAACGTCTGACCTCGCTCAATGTCTTGGGGTAGTTGACCGAAAAGGACGTGAAAACAAGGCGCAATTGCAGCAAATGCATTAAAACAAATAGGATTTACTGGCACATTAAAGCACGTAAAAACCTGCTTAATTGCACCAGTGACTCGGTTGGACAAATGGGGCGTTCGGGTTTTTCCAGTGTGTATTACAGCAAACACCGAAGGCCCTTTTTGGCAATCGAATATTCCGGTAATGCAAATCAACTCCACAGAGAGGTATCATCTCTCACCATTCAGAATGACCATCATCACCAAGTCTAACAGCAAGAAATGCTGGAGGGGGCGTGGAAAAAGCTAATCCTGCCCAGATGATGATGGGAAGGTAAATTGCTAACAGCCACCCGGAGAACAGTTTGGAGTTTCTTAAACCTCTAAAATCTAGAGCTACAGAGGATCCGGAAATTCCACTCTGGAGCATATATCCTGGGAGAGCCAGTAATCAAAGGATACACGCACCGCAATATTTAGTGCAGCCCTGTTTTCAAGAGCATAGACTTGCAAGGAAACTAATGGTCCTAGAAAGGAACAATGGATAAAGGACTTGCAGTACATATGAACACTGGAATATTACTCAGCCATGAAATGAAGGAAATGAGTCCATTTGCAGCACTCGGATGGACCTAGGTAGAACCATACTGGATGACAAACGTCCGAGAAAGAGAAATATCATACGATATCACTTATAGGCACAATCTAAAATTTGATACAAATGAGCCAACTTCCATAACAGAAACACAGTCACAGATTTGGAAACCAAACGTATGGCTACCAGTGGGGAAAGTCAGCGGGAGAGGCATCAACCTGGAGTTGGAAATTGGCATACATACCGTTACATACAGAAAATGTTTAATGAATAAGGACCTGCTTTTAGCACATAGAATTTGACTCAATGCACTGTAACAGACGAAAGGAATATGGAAGCTTGGTACTAATATGCAGAAAAGTACAGAAAACTCTCTGCATAAGAGAAGCAAGTACGAGTTCACCAGAAAGGAACACAACATAGCAAATCTGCTATATCCCGTTATGAAAATAAAAAATAACAGGGGGATGGGAATGGTTACTAAATTCGTTCAGAGGCAGAGACCCACCCAGCTGTCACATCCCTGCAGCCAGAGCAGGCTTGGGTCCCAAGGCTTGACTTTCGTGGGACTGAGGGACCTGGTGAGGATGTGCCAGCTAATGCAGCCCCATTGGAGATGTGCTGCCTGATCCCCACTCCAGGTGCCGAAATCTCCCAGGGCAGGGGAGCCAAGCTACAGCTAAACATGCCTGGGACAGCCAAAGGATGGTAGAACCTCTGGGCGGGAAGATATTTGAAAAGTCACCTAACCTCCACATTTCCTGATGCTGTGATTTCCACCTGCAGTCTCTTTCCTTAAGGTCTCCCCACCGTGGGAAGACAATACCCTCAAAACCCGGGTTTCAACAGCTTGGATTTTGTTCCCTGGATAAAGGTTAAGGGGGGGAGAACTCAGACACAAGCCCTAGGGTGTTTGCACAGGCACAGGCCATCTAATTTCCAAGTAGGGACAGGACGTTTCCAAAGGCTCAGGTTCCCCCAGGTACACGAGTGGGGCTAAAGTAATGCTGCCGCCTTGTGGCCGCTTCCCGTAATAACAACCAGAGAACCGGTGCTCAGGGGCACTGCAAATTACATGGTCTGCAGTGCTGTAAAGAACATCTGACGTCGCTCAATGTCTTCGGGTAGGTGATCGAAAAGGACGTGAAAACAAGGCGCAATTGCAGCAAATGCATTAAAACAAATAGGATTTACTGGCACATTAAAGCACGTAAAAACCTGCTTAATAGCACCAGTGACTCGGTTGGGCAAACGGGGCGTTCGGGTTTTTCCAGTGTGTATTACAGCAAACACCGAAGGCCCTTTTTGGCAATCGAATATTCCGGTAATGCAAATCAACTCCACAGAGAGGTATCATCTCTCGCCATTCAGAATGACCATCGTCACCAAGTCTAACAGCAAGAAATGCTGGAGGGGGCGTGGAAAAAGCTAACCCTGCCCAGATGATGATGGGAAGGTAAATTGCAAACAGCCACTCCGGAGAACAGTTTGGAGTTTCTTAAACCTCTAAAATCTAGAGCTACAGAGGATCCGGAAATTCCACTCTGGAGCATATATCCTGGGAGAGCCAGTAATCAAAGGATACACGCACCGCAATATTTAGTGCAGCCCTGTTTTCAAGAGCATAGACTTGCAAGGAAACTAATTGTCCTAGAAAGGAACAATGGATAAAGGACTTGCAGTACATATGAACACTGGAATATTACTCAGCCATGAAATGAAGGAAATGAGTCCATTTGCAGCACTCGGATGGACCTAGGTAGAATCATACTGGATGACAAACGTCCGAGAAAGAGAAATATCATACGATATCAATTATAGGCACAATCTAAAATTTGATACAAATGAGCCAACTTCCATAACAGAAACACAGTCACAGATTTGGAAAGCAAACGTATGGCTACCAGTGGGGAAAGACAGCGGGAGACGCATCAACCTGGAGTTGGAAATTGGCATACATACCGTTACATACAGAAAATGATTAATGAATAAGGACCTGCTTTTAGCACATAGAATTTGACTCAATGCACTGTAACGGACGAAAAGAATATGTAAGCTTGGTAGTAATCCGCACAAAAGTACAGAAAACTCTCTGCATAAGAGAAGCAAGTACGAGTTCACCAGAAAGGAACGCAACATTGCAAATCTGCTATATCCCTTTATGAAAATAAAAAACAAAAGGGGGGTGGGAATGGTTACTAAATTCGTTCAGCGGCAGTGACCCACCCAGAAGTCACATCCCTGCAGCCAGAGCAGGCTTGGGTCCCAAGGCTTGACTTTCGTGGGAATGAGGGACCTGGTGAGGATGTGCCAGCTAATGCAGCCCCATTGGAGATGTGCTGCCTGATCCCCACTCCAGGTGCCGAAATCTCCCGGGGCAGGGGAGCCAAGCTACAGCTAAACATGCCTGGGACACCCAAAGGATGGTAGAACCTCTGGGCGGGAAGATGTTTGAAAAGTCACCTAACCTCCACATTTCCTGATGCTGCGATTTCCACCTGCAGTCTCTTTCCTTAAGGTCTCCCCACCGTGGGAAGACAATACCCTCAAAACCCGGGTTTCAACAGCTTGGATTTTGTTCCCTGGATAAAGGTTAAGGGGGGGGAGAACTCAGACACAACCCCTAGGGTGTTTGCACAGGCACAGGCCATTTAATATCCAAGAAGGGACAGGACGTTTCCAAAGGCTCAGGTTCCCCCAGGTACACGAGCGGGGCTTAAGAAATGCTGCCGCCTTTTGGCCGCTTCCCGTAACAACAACCTGAAAACCGGTGCTCAGGGGCTCTGCAATTCACAAGACCTGCCGGGCTGTAAATGACACCTGCCCTCGCTCAACATCTTGAGGTAAGTGTTCGAAAAGGATGCGAAAACAAGGCAGAATTGCAGGAAACGCAATCATCAGGTACGTGTTACTGGCACGTTAAAGCACATAAAAAGCTGCTAATAGCACCACTGACTGGGTTGGAAAAAAGGGGGTTTGGGTTTTTACCTGATGTATTGTGGAAAACGCCGAAGACCCTTTATGGCCAATCCAGTATCCGGTAATGCAAATTAACTCGACAGAGAGGTATCATCTCTCACCATTCAGAATCACGATCATCACCAACTCTAACAGCAAGAAATGTTGGAGGGGGCGTGGGAAAAAAAGCTAACCCTGCCCAGGTGATGGTGGGAAGGTAAATTGCTAACAGCCACTCTGGAGAAGAGCTTGCAGCTTCCTAAACATCTAAAATCTAGAGCTACAGAGGATCCAGCAATGCCACTCTCGGCCGTATATCCTGGGAAATTCACTATCAAAGGACACATGCACTGCGATATTTAGTGCAGCCCCTTTTCAAGAGCATAGACTTGCAAGCAAAATAATTGTCCTAGAAAGGAACAATGTTTAAAGAACTTGCAGTACATATGAACAATGGAGAATTACTCAGCCATGAAATGAAGGAAATGAGTCCATTTGCAGCACTCGGATGGACATAGGTAGAACCATACTGGATGACAAACTTCCGAGAAAGAGAAATATCATACGATATCACTTATAGGCACAATCTAAAATTTGATACAAATGAGCCAACTTCCATAACAGAAACACAGTCACAGATTTGGAAACCAAACGTATGGCTACCAGTGGGGAAAGTCAGCGGGAGACGCATCAACCTGGAGTTGGAAACTGGCATACATACCGTTACATACAGAAAATGATTAATGAATAAGGACCTGCTTTTAGCACATAGAATTTGACTCAATGCACTGTAACGGACGAAAAGAATATGGAAGCTTGGTAGTAATCCGCACAAAAGTACAGAAAACTCTCTGCATAAGAGAAGCAAGTACGAGTTCACCAGAAAGGAACACAACATTGCAAATGTGCTATATCCCGTTATGAAAATAAAGAACAAAAGGGGGGTGGGAATGGTTACTAAATTCGTTCAGCAGCAGAGACCCACCCAGCTGTCACATCCCTGCAGCCAGAGCAGGCTTCGTCCCAAGGCTTGACTTTCGTGGGACTGAGGGACCTGGTGAGGATGTGCCAGCTAATGCAGCCCCATTGGAGATGTGCTGCCTGATCCCCACTCCAGGTGCCGAAATCTCCCGGGGCAGGGGAGCCAAGCTACAGCTAAACATGCCTGGGACACCCAAAGGATGGTAGAACCTCTGGGCGGGAAGATGTTTGAAAAGTCACCTAACCTCCACATTTCCTGATGCTGTGACTTCCACCTGCAGCCTCTTTCCTTAAGGTCTCCCCACCGTGGGAAGACAATACCCTCAAAACCCGGGTTTCAACAGCTTGGATTTTGTTCCCTGGATGAAGGTTACGGGAGGGAGAACTCAGACACAAGCCCTAGGGTGTTTGCACAGGCACAGGCCATCTAATTTCAAAGCAGGGACAGGACTTTTCCAAAGGCTCCGGTTCCCCCAGGTACACGAGAGGGGCTTAAGAAATGCTGCCGCCTTGTGGCCGCTTCCCGTAACAACAACCAGAAAACCGGTGCTCAGGGGCACTGCAAATTACATGGCCTGCAGTGCTGTAAAGAACGTCTGACCTCGCTCAATGTCTTGGGGTAGTTGACCGAAAAGGACGTGAAAACAAGGCGCAATTGCAGCAAATGCATTAAAACAAATAGGATTTACTGGCACATTAAAGCACGTAAAAACCTGCTTAATTGCACCAGTGACTCGGTTGGATAAACGGTGCGTTCGGGTTTTTCCAGTGTGTATTACAGCAAACACCGAAGGCCTTTTTTGGCAATCGAATATTCCGGTAATGCAAATCAACTCCACAGAGAGGTATCATCTCTCGCCATTCAGAATGACCATCGTCACCAAGTCTAACAGCAAGAAATGCTGGAGGGGGCGTGGATAAAGCTAACCCTGCCCAGATGATGATGGGAAGGTAAATTGCAAACAGCCACTCCGGAGAACAGTTTGGAGTTTCTTAAACCTCTAAAATCTAGAGCTACAGAGGATCCGGAAATTCCACTCTGGAGCATATATCCTGGGAGAGCCAGTAATCAAAGGATACACGCACCGCAATATTTAGTGCAGCCCTGTTTTCAAGAGCATAGACTTGCAAGGAAACTAATTGTCCTAGAAAGGAACAATGGATAAAGGACTTGCAGTACATATGAACACTGGAATATTACTCAGCCATGAAATGAAGGAAATGAGTCCATTTGCAGCACTCGGATGGACCTAGGTAGAATCATACTGGATGACAAACGTCCGAGAAAGAGAAATATCATACGATATCAATTATAGGCACAATCTAAAATTTGATACAAATGAGCCAACTTCCATAACAGAAACACAGTCACAGATTTGGAAAGCAAACGTATGGCTACGAGTGGGGAAAGTCAGCGGGAGACGCATCAACCTGGAGTTGGAAACTGGCATACATACCGTTACATACAGAAAATGATTAATGAATAAGGACCTGCTTTTAGCACATAGAATTTGACTCAATGCACTGTAACGGACGAAAAGAATATGTAAGCTTGGTAGTAATCCGCACAAAAGTACAGAAAACTCTCTGCATAAGAGAAGCAAGTACGAGTTCACCAGAAAGGAACGCAACATTGCAAATCTGCTATATCCCTTTATGAAAATAAAAAACAAAAGGGGGGTGGGAATGGTTACTAAATTCGTTCAGCGGCAGGGACCCACCCAGCTGTCACATCACTGCAGCCAGAGCAGGCTTGGGTCCCAAGGCTTGACTTTCGTGGGCCTGAGGGACCTGGTGAGGATGTGCCAGCTAATGCAGCCCCATTGGAGATGTGCTGCCTGATCCCCACTCCAGGTGCCGAAATCTCCCGGGGCAGGGGAGCCAAGCTACAGCTAAACATGCCTGGGACACCCAAAGGATGGTAGAACCTCTGGGCGGGAAGATGTTTGAAAAGTCACCTAACCTCCACATTTCCTGATGCTGCGATTTCCACCTGCAGTCTCTTTCCTTAAGGTCTCCCCACCGTGGGAAGACAATACCCTCAAAACCCGGGTTTCAACAGCTTGGATTTTGTTCCCTGGATAAAGGTTAAGGGGGGGGAGAACTCAGACACAACCCCTAGGGTGTTTGCACAGGCACAGGCCATTTAATATCCAAGAAGGGACAGGACGTTTCCAAAGGCTCAGGTTCCCCCAGGTACACGAGCGGGGCTTAAGAAATGCTGCCGCCTTTTGGCCGCTTCCCGTAACAACAACCTGAAAACCGGTGCTCAGGGGCTCTGCAATTCACAAGACCTGCCGGGCTGTAAATGACACCTGCCCTCGCTCAACATCTTGAGGTAAGTGTTCGAAAAGGATGCGAAAACAAGGCAGAATTGCAGGAAACGCAATCATCAGGTACGTGTTACTGGCACGTTAAAGCACATAAAAAGCTGCTAATAGCACCACTGACTGGGTTGGAAAAAAGGGGGTTTGGGTTTTTACCTGATGTATTGTGGAAAACGCCGAAGACCCTTTATGGCCAATCCAGTATCCGGTAATGCAAATTAACTCGACAGAGAGGTATCATCTCTCACCATTCAGAATCACGATCATCACCAACTCTAACAGCAAGAAATGTTGGAGGGGGCGTGGGAAAAAAAGCTAACCCTGCCCAGGTGATGGTGGGAAGGTAAATTGCTAACAGCCACTCTGGAGAAGAGCTTGCAGCTTCCTAAACATCTAAAATCTAGAGCTACAGAGGATCCAGCAATGCCACTCTCGGCCGTATATCCTGGGAAATTCACTATCAAAGGACACATGCACTGCGATATTTAGTGCAGCCCCTTTTCAAGAGCATAGACTTGCAAGCAAAATAATTGTCCTAGAAAGGAACAATGTTTAAAGAACTTGCAGTACATATGAACAATGGAGAATTACTCAGCCATGAAATGAAGGAAATGAGTCCATTTGCAGCACTCGGATGGACATAGGTAGAACCATACTGGATGACAAACTTCCGAGAAAGAGAAATATCATACGATATCACTTATAGGCACAATCTAAAATTTGATACAAATGAGCCAACTTCCATAACAGAAACACAGTCACAGATTTGGAAACCAAACGTATGGCTACCAGTGGGGAAAGTCAGCGGGAGACGCATCAACCTGGAGTTGGAAACTGGCATACATACCGTTACATACAGAAAATGATTAATGAATAAGGACCTGCTTTTAGCACATAGAATTTGACTCAATGCACTGTAACGGACGAAAAGAATATGGAAGCTTGGTAGTAATCCGCACAAAAGTACAGAAAACTCTCTGCATAAGAGAAGCAAGTACGAGTTCACCAGAAAGGAACACAACATTGCAAATGTGCTATATCCCGTTATGAAAATAAAGAACAAAAGGGGGGTGGGAATGGTTACTAAATTCGTTCAGCAGCAGAGACCCACCCAGCTGTCACATCCCTGCAGCCAGAGCAGGCTTCGTCCCAAGGCTTGACTTTCGTGGGACTGAGGGACCTGGTGAGGATGTGCCAGCTAATGCAGCCCCATTGGAGATGTGCTGCCTGATCCCCACTCCAGGTGCCGAAATCTCCCGGGGCAGGGGAGCCAAGCTACAGCTAAACATGCCTGGGACACCCAAAGGATGGTAGAACCTCTGGGCGGGAAGATGTTTGAAAAGTCACCTAACCTCCACATTTCCTGATGCTGTGACTTCCACCTGCAGCCTCTTTCCTTAAGGTCTCCCCACCGTGGGAAGACAATACCCTCAAAACCCGGGTTTCAACAGCTTGGATTTTGTTCCCTGGATGAAGGTTACGGGAGGGAGAACTCAGACACAAGCCCTAGGGTGTTTGCACAGGCACAGGCCATCTAATTTCAAAGCAGGGACAGGACTTTTCCAAAGGCTCCGGTTCCCCCAGGTACACGAGAGGGGCTTAAGAAATGCTGCCGCCTTGTGGCCGCTTCCCGTAACAACAACCAGAAAACCGGTGCTCAGGGGCACTGCAAATTACATGGCCTGCAGTGCTGTAAAGAACGTCTGACCTCGCTCAATGTCTTGGGGTAGTTGACCGAAAAGGACGTGAAAACAAGGCGCAATTGCAGCAAATGCATTAAAACAAATAGGATTTACTGGCACATTAAAGCACGTAAAAACCTGCTTAATTGCACCAGTGACTCGGTTGGATAAACGGTGCGTTCGGGTTTTTCCAGTGTGTATTACAGCAAACACCGAAGGCCTTTTTTGGCAATCGAATATTCCGGTAATGCAAATCAACTCCACAGAGAGGTATCATCTCTCGCCATTCAGAATGACCATCGTCACCAAGTCTAACAGCAAGAAATGCTGGAGGGGGCGTGGATAAAGCTAACCCTGCCCAGATGATGATGGGAAGGTAAATTGCAAACAGCCACTCCGGAGAACAGTTTGGAGTTTCTTAAACCTCTAAAATCTAGAGCTACAGAGGATCCGGAAATTCCACTCTGGAGCATATATCCTGGGAGAGCCAGTAATCAAAGGATACACGCACCGCAATATTTAGTGCAGCCCTGTTTTCAAGAGCATAGACTTGCAAGGAAACTAATTGTCCTAGAAAGGAACAATGGATAAAGGACTTGCAGTACATATGAACACTGGAATATTACTCAGCCATGAAATGAAGGAAATGAGTCCATTTGCAGCACTCGGATGGACCTAGGTAGAATCATACTGGATGACAAACGTCCGAGAAAGAGAAATATCATACGATATCAATTATAGGCACAATCTAAAATTTGATACAAATGAGCCAACTTCCATAACAGAAACACAGTCACAGATTTGGAAAGCAAACGTATGGCTACGAGTGGGGAAAGTCAGCGGGAGACGCATCAACCTGGAGTTGGAAACTGGCATACATACCGTTACATACAGAAAATGATTAATGAATAAGGACCTGCTTTTAGCACATAGAATTTGACTCAATGCACTGTAACGGACGAAAAGAATATGTAAGCTTGGTAGTAATCCGCACAAAAGTACAGAAAACTCTCTGCATAAGAGAAGCAAGTACGAGTTCACCAGAAAGGAACGCAACATTGCAAATCTGCTATATCCCTTTATGAAAATAAAAAACAAAAGGGGGGTGGGAATGGTTACTAAATTCGTTCAGCGGCAGGGACCCACCCAGCTGTCACATCACTGCAGCCAGAGCAGGCTTGGGTCCCAAGGCTTGACTTTCGTGGGCCTGAGGGACCTGGTGAGGATGTGCCAGCTAATGCAGCCCCATTGGAGATGTGCTGCCTGATCCCCACTCCAGGTGCCGAAATCTCCCGGGGCAGGGGAGCCAAGCTACAGCTAAACATGCCTGGGACACCCAAAGGATGGTAGAACCTCTGGGCGGGAAGATGTTTGAAAAGTCACCTAACCTCCACATTTCCTGATGCTGCGATTTCCACCTGCAGTCTCTTTCCTTAAGGTCTCCCCACCGTGGGAAGACAATACCCTCAAAACCCGGGTTTCAACAGCTTGGATTTTGTTCCCTGGATAAAGGTTAAGGGGGGGGAGAACTCAGACACAACCCCTAGGGTGTTTGCACAGGCACAGGCCATTTAATATCCAAGAAGGGACAGGACGTTTCCAAAGGCTCAGGTTCCCCCAGGTACACGAGCGGGGCTTAAGAAATGCTGCCGCCTTTTGGCCGCTTCCCGTAACAACAACCTGAAAACCGGTGCTCAGGGGCTCTGCAATTCACAAGACCTGCCGGGCTGTAAATGACACCTGCCCTCGCTCAACATCTTGAGGTAAGTGTTCGAAAAGGATGCGAAAACAAGGCAGAATTGCAGGAAACGCAATCATCAGGTACGTGTTACTGGCACGTTAAAGCACATAAAAAGCTGCTAATAGCACCACTGACTGGGTTGGAAAAAAGGGGGTTTGGGTTTTTACCTGATGTATTGTGGAAAACGCCGAAGACCCTTTATGGCCAATCCAGTATCCGGTAATGCAAATTAACTCGACAGAGAGGTATCATCTCTCACCATTCAGAATCACGATCATCACCAACTCTAACAGCAAGAAATGTTGGAGGGGGCGTGGGAAAAAAAGCTAACCCTGCCCAGGTGATGGTGGGAAGGTAAATTGCTAACAGCCACTCTGGAGAAGAGCTTGCAGCTTCCTAAACATCTAAAATCTAGAGCTACAGAGGATCCAGCAATGCCACTCTCGGCCGTATATCCTGGGAAATTCACTATCAAAGGACACATGCACTGCGATATTTAGTGCAGCCCCTTTTCAAGAGCATAGACTTGCAAGCAAAATAATTGTCCTAGAAAGGAACAATGGATAAAGAACTTGCAGTACATATGAACAATGGAGAATTACTCAGCCATGAAATGAAGGAAATGAGTCCATTTGCAGCACTCGGATGGACCTAGGTAGAACCATACTGGATGACAAACGTCCGAGAAAGAGAAATATCATACGATATCACTTATAGGCACAATCTAAAATTTGATACAAATGAGCCAACTTCCATAACAGAAACACAGTCACAGATTTGGAAACCAAACGTATGGCTACCAGTGGGGAAAGTCAGCGGGAGACGCATCAACCTGGAGTTGGAAACTGGCATACATACCGTTACATACAGAAAATGATTAATGAATAAGGACCTGCTTTTAGCACATAGAATTTGACTCAATGCACTGTAACGGACGAAAAGAATATGGAAGCTTGGTAGTAATCCGCACAAAAGTACAGAAAACTCTCTGCATAAGAGAAGCAAGTACGAGTTCACCAGAAAGGAACACAACATTGCAAATGTGCTATATCCCGTTATGAAAATAAAGAACAAAAGGGGGGTGGGAATGGTTACTAAATTCGTTCAGCAGCAGAGACCCACCCAGCTGTCACATCCCTGCAGCCAGAGCAGGCTTCGTCCCAAGGCTTGACTTTCGTGGGACTGAGGGACCTGGTGAGGATGTGCCAGCTAATGCAGCCCCATTGGAGATGTGCTGCCTGATCCCCACTCCAGGTGCCGAAATCTCCCGGGGCAGGGGAGCCAAGCTACAGCTAAACATGCCTGGGACACCCAAAGGATGGTAGAACCTCTGGGCGGGAAGATGTTTGAAAAGTCACCTAACCTCCACATTTCCTGATGCTGTGACTTCCACCTGCAGCCTCTTTCCTTAAGGTCTCCCCACCGTGGGAAGACAATACCCTCAAAACCCGGGTTTCAACAGCTTGGATTTTGTTCCCTGGATGAAGGTTACGGGGGGGAGAACTCAGACACAAGCCCTAGGGTGTTTGCACAGGCACAGGCCATCTAATTTCAAAGCAGGGACAGGACTTTTCCAAAGGCTCCGGTTCCCCCAGGTACACGAGAGGGGCTTAAGAAATGCTGCCGCCTTGTGGCCGCTTCCCGTAACAACAACCAGAAAACCGGTGCTCAGGGGCACTGCAAATTACATGGCCTGCAGTGCTGTAAAGAACGTCTGACCTCGCTCAATGTCTTGGGGTAGTTGACCGAAAAGGACGTGAAAACAAGGCGCAATTGCAGCAAATGCATTAAAACAAATAGGATTTACTGGCACATTAAAGCACGTAAAAACCTGCTTAATTGCACCAGTGACTCGGTTGGACAAACGGGGCGTTCGGGTTTTTCCAGTGTGTATTACAGCAAACACCGAAGGCCTTTTTTGGCAATCGAATATTCCGGTAATGCAAATCAACTCCACAGAGAGGTATCATCTCTCGCCATTCAGAATGACCATCGTCACCAAGTCTAACAGCAAGAAATGCTGGAGGGGGCGTGGAAAAAGCTAACCCTGCCCAGATGATGATGGGAAGGTAAATTGCAAACAGCCACTCCGGAGAACAGTTTGGAGTTTCTTAAACCTCTAAAATCTAGAGCTACAGAGGATCCGGAAATTCCACTCTGGAGCATATATCCTGGGAGAGCCAGTAATCAAAGGATACACGCACCGCAATATTTAGTGCAGCCCTGTTTTCAAGAGCATAGACTTGCAAGGAAACTAATTGTCCTAGAAAGGAACAATGGATAAAGGACTTGCAGTACATATGAACACTGGAATATTACTCAGCCATGAAATGAAGGAAATGAGTCCATTTGCAGCACTCGGATGGACCTAGGTAGAATCATACTGGATGACAAACGTCCGAGAAAGAGAAATATCATACGATATCAATTATAGGCACAATCTAAAATTTGATACAAATGAGCCAACTTCCATAACAGAAACACAGTCACAGATTTGGAAAGCAAACGTATGGCTACCAGTGGGGAAAGTCAGCGGGAGACGCATCAACCTGGAGTTGGAAATTGGCATACATACCGTTACATACAGAAAATGATTAATGAATAAGGACCTGCTTTTAGCACATAGAATTTGACTCAATGCACTGTAACGGACGAAAAGAATATGTAAGCTTGGTAGTAATCCGCACAAAAGTACAGAAAACTCTCTGCATAAGAGAAGCAAGTACGAGTTCACCAGAAAGGAACGCAACATTGCAAATCTGCTATATCCCTTTATGAAAATAAAAAACAAAAGGGGGGTGGGAATGGTTCCTAAATTCGTTCAGCGGCAGGGACCCACCCAGCAGTCACATCCCTGCAGCCAGAGCAGGCTTGGGTCCCAAGGCTTGACTTTCGTGGGAATGAGGGACCTGGTGAGGATGTGCCAGCTAATGCAGCCCCATTGGAGATGTGCTGCCTGATCCCCACTCCAGGTGCCGAAATCTCCCGGGGCAGGGGAGCCAAGCTACAGCTAAACATGCCTGGGACACCCAAAGGATGGTAGAACCTCTGGGCGGGAAGATGTTTGAAAAGTCACCTAACCTCCACATTTCCTGATGCTGTGATTTCCACCTGCAGTCTCTTTCCTTAAGGTCTCCCCACCGTGGGAAGACAATACCCTCAAAACCCGGGTTTCAACAGCTTGGATTTTGTTCCCTGGATAAAGGTTAAGGGGGGGGAGAACTCAGACACAACCCCTAGGGTGTTTGCACAGGCACAGGCCATTTAATATCCAAGAAGGGACAGGACGTTTCCAAAGGCTCAGGTTCCCCCAGGTACACGAGCGGGGCTTAAGAAATGCTGCCGCCTTTTGGCCGCTTCCCGTAACAACAACCTGAAAACCGGTGCTCAGGGGCTCTGCAATTCACAAGACCTGCAGGGCTGTAAATGACACCTGCCCTCGCTCAACATCTTGAGGTAAGTGTTCGAAAAGGATGCGAAAACAAGGCAGAATTGCAGGAAACGCAATCATCAGGTACGTGTTACTGGCACGTTAAAGCACATAAAAAGCTGCTAATAGCACCACTGACTGGGTTGGAAAAAAGGGGGTTTGGGTTTTTACCTGATGTATTGTGGAAAACGCCGAAGACCCTTTATGGCCAATCCAGTATCCGGTAATGCAAATTAACTCGACAGAGAGGTATCATCTCTCACCATTCAGAATCACGATCATCACCAACTCTAACAGCAAGAAATGTTGGAGGGGGCGTGGGAAAAAAAGCTAACCCTGCCCAGGTGATGGTGGGAAGGTAAATTGCTAACAGCCACTCTGGAGAAGAGCTTGCAGCTTCCTAAACATCTAAAATCTAGAGCTACAGAGGATCCAGCAATGCCACTCTCGGCCGTATATCCTGGGAAATTCACTATCAAAGGACACATGCACTGCGATATTTAGTGCAGCCCCTTTTCAAGAGCATAGACTTGCAAGCAAAATAATTGTCCTAGAAAGGAACAATGGATAAAGAACTTGCAGTACATATGAACAATGGAGAATTACTCAGCCATGAAATGAAGGAAATGAGTCCATTTGCAGCACTCGGATGGACCTAGGTAGAACCATACTGGATGACAAACGTCCGAGAAAGAGAAATATCATACGATATCACTTATAGGCACAATCTAAAATTTGATACAAATGAGCCAACTTCCATAACAGAAACACAGTCACAGATTTGGAAACCAAACGTATGGCTACCAGTGGGGAAAGTCAGCGGGAGACGCATCAACCTGGAGTTGGAAACTGGCATACATACCGTTACATACAGAAAATGATTAATGAATAAGGACCTGCTTTTAGCACATAGAATTTGACTCAATGCACTGTAACGGACGAAAAGAATATGGAAGCTTGGTAGTAATCCGCACAAAAGTACAGAAAACTCTCTGCATAAGAGAAGCAAGTACGAGTTCACCAGAAAGGAACACAACATTGCAAATGTGCTATATCCCGTTATGAAAATAAAGAACAAAAGGGGGGTGGGAATGGTTACTAAATTCGTTCAGCAGCAGAGACCCACCCAGCTGTCACATCCCTGCAGCCAGAGCAGGCTTCGTCCCAAGGCTTGACTTTCGTGGGACTGAGGGACCTGGTGAGGATGTGCCAGCTAATGCAGCCCCATTGGAGATGTGCTGCCTGATCCCCACTCCAGGTGCCGAAATCTCCCGGGGCAGGGGAGCCAAGCTACAGCTAAACATGCCTGGGACACCCAAAGGATGGTAGAACCTCTGGGCGGGAAGATGTTTGAAAAGTCACCTAACCTCCACATTTCCTGATGCTGTGACTTCCACCTGCAGCCTCTTTCCTTAAGGTCTCCCCACCGTGGGAAGACAATACCCTCAAAACCCGGGTTTCAACAGCTTGGATTTTGTTCCCTGGATGAAGGTTACGGGAGGGAGAACTCAGACACAAGCCCTAGGGTGTTTGCACAGGCACAGGCCATCTAATTTCAAAGCAGGGACAGGACTTTTCCAAAGGCTCCGGTTCCCCCAGGTACACGAGAGGGGCTTAAGAAATGCTGCCGCCTTGTGGCCGCTTCCCGTAACAACAACCAGAAAACCGGTGCTCAGGGGCACTGCAAATTACATGGCCTGCAGTGCTGTAAAGAACGTCTGACCTCGCTCAATGTCTTGGGGTAGTTGACCGAAAAGGACGTGAAAACAAGGCGCAATTGCAGCAAATGCATTAAAACAAATAGGATTTACTGGCACATTAAAGCACGTAAAAACCTGCTTAATTGCACCAGTGACTCGGTTGGACAAACGGGGCGTTCGGGTTTTTCCAGTGTGTATTACAGCAAACACCGAAGGCCTTTTTTGGCAATCGAATATTCCGGTAATGCAAATCAACTCCACAGAGAGGTATCATCTCTCGCCATTCAGAATGACCATCGTCACCAAGTCTAACAGCAAGAAATGCTGGAGGGGGCGTGGATAAAGCTAACCCTGCCCAGATGATGATGGGAAAGTAAATTGCAAACAGCCACTCCGGAGAACAGTTTGGAGTTTCTTAAACCTCTAAAATCTAGAGCTACAGAGGATCCGGAAATTCCACTCTGGAGCATATATCCTGGGAGAGCCAGTAATCAAAGGATACACGCACCGCAATATTTAGTGCAGCCCTGTTTTCAAGAGCATAGACTTGCAAGGAAACTAATTGTCCTAGAAAGGAACAATGGATAAAGGACTTGCAGTACATATGAACACTGGAATATTACTCAGCCATGAAATGAAGGAAATGAGTCCATTTGCAGCACTCGGATGGACCTAGGTAGAACCATACTGGATGACAAACGTCCGAGAAAGAGAAATATCATACGATATCAATTATAGGCACAATCTAAAATTTGATACAAATGAGCCAACTTCCATAACAGAAACACAGTCACAGATTTGGAAAGCAAACGTATGGCTACCAGTGGGGAAAGTCAGCGGGAGACGCATCAACCTGGAGTTGGAAACTGGCATACATACCGTTACATACAGAAAATGATTAATGAATAAGGACCTGCTTTTAGCACATAGAATTTGACTCAATGCACTGTAACGGACGAAAAGAATATGGAAGCTTGGTAGTAATCCGCACAAAAGTACAGAAAACTCTCTGCATAAGAGAAGCAAGTACGAGTTCACCAGAAAGGAACACAACATTGCAAATGTGCTATATCCCGTTATGAAAATAAAGAACAAAAGGGGGGTGGGAATGGTTACTAAATTCGTTCAGCAGCAGAGACCCACCCAGCTGTCACATCCCTGCAGCCAGAGCAGGCTTCGTCCCAAGGCTTGACTTTCGTGGGACTGAGGGACCTGGTGAGGATGTGCCAGCTAATGCAGCCCCATTGGAGATGTGCTGCCTGATCCCCACTCCAGGTGCCGAAATCTCCCGGGGCAGGGGAGCCAAGCTACAGCTAAACATGCCTGGGACACCCAAAGGATGGTAGAACCTCTGGGCGGGAAGATGTTTGAAAAGTCACCTAACCTCCACATTTCCTGATGCTGTGACTTCCACCTGCAGCCTCTTTCCTTAAGGTCTCCCCACCGTGGGAAGACAATACCCTCAAAACCCGGGTTTCAACAGCTTGGATTTTGTTCCCTGGATGAAGGTTACGGGGGGGAGAACTCAGACACAAGCCCTAGGGTGTTTGCACAGGCACAGGCCATCTAATTTCAAAGCAGGGACAGGACTTTTCCAAAGGCTCCGGTTCCCCCAGGTACACGAGAGGGGCTTAAGAAATGCTGCCGCCTTGTGGCCGCTTCCCGTAACAACAACCAGAAAACCGGTGCTCAGGGGCACTGCAAATTACATGGCCTGCAGTGCTGTAAAGAACGTCTGACCTCGCTCAATGTCTTGGGGTAGTTGACCGAAAAGGACGTGAAAACAAGGCGCAATTGCAGCAAATGCATTAAAACAAATAGGATTTACTGGCACATTAAAGCACGTAAAAACCTGCTTAATTGCACCAGTGACTCGGTTGGACAAACGGGGCGTTCGGGTTTTTCCAGTGTGTATTACAGCAAACACCGAAGGCCTTTTTTGGCAATCGAATATTCCGGTAATGCAAATCAACTCCACAGAGAGGTATCATCTCTCGCCATTCAGAATGACCATCGTCACCAAGTCTAACAGCAAGAAATGCTGGAGGGGGCGTGGAAAAAGCTAACCCTGCCCAGATGATGATGGGAAGGTAAATTGCAAACAGCCACTCCGGAGAACAGTTTGGAGTTTCTTAAACCTCTAAAATCTAGAGCTACAGAGGATCCGGAAATTCCACTCTGGAGCATATATCCTGGGAGAGCCAGTAATCAAAGGATACACGCACCGCAATATTTAGTGCAGCCCTGTTTTCAAGAGCATAGACTTGCAAGGAAACTAATTGTCCTAGAAAGGAACAATGGATAAAGGACTTGCAGTACATATGAACACTGGAATATTACTCAGCCATGAAATGAAGGAAATGAGTCCATTTGCAGCACTCGGATGGACCTAGGTAGAATCATACTGGATGACAAACGTCCGAGAAAGAGAAATATCATACGATATCAATTATAGGCACAATCTAAAATTTGATACAAATGAGCCAACTTCCATAACAGAAACACAGTCACAGATTTGGAAAGCAAACGTATGGCTACCAGTGGGGAAAGTCAGCGGGAGACGCATCAACCTGGAGTTGGAAATTGGCATACATACCGTTACATACAGAAAATGATTAATGAATAAGGACCTGCTTTTAGCACATAGAATTTGACTCAATGCACTGTAACGGACGAAAAGAATATGTAAGCTTGGTAGTAATCCGCACAAAAGTACAGAAAACTCTCTGCATAAGAGAAGCAAGTACGAGTTCACCAGAAAGGAACGCAACATTGCAAATCTGCTATATCCCTTTATGAAAATAAAAAACAAAAGGGGGGTGGGAATGGTTCCTAAATTCGTTCAGCGGCAGGGACCCACCCAGCAGTCACATCCCTGCAGCCAGAGCAGGCTTGGGTCCCAAGGCTTGACTTTCGTGGGAATGAGGGACCTGGTGAGGATGTGCCAGCTAATGCAGCCCCATTGGAGATGTGCTGCCTGATCCCCACTCCAGGTGCCGAAATCTCCCGGGGCAGGGGAGCCAAGCTACAGCTAAACATGCCTGGGACACCCAAAGGATGGTAGAACCTCTGGGCGGGAAGATGTTTGAAAAGTCACCTAACCTCCACATTTCCTGATGCTGTGATTTCCACCTGCAGTCTCTTTCCTTAAGGTCTCCCCACCGTGGGAAGACAATACCCTCAAAACCCGGGTTTCAACAGCTTGGATTTTGTTCCCTGGATAAAGGTTAAGGGGGGGGAGAACTCAGACACAACCCCTAGGGTGTTTGCACAGGCACAGGCCATTTAATATCCAAGAAGGGACAGGACGTTTCCAAAGGCTCAGGTTCCCCCAGGTACACGAGCGGGGCTTAAGAAATGCTGCCGCCTTTTGGCCGCTTCCCGTAACAACAACCTGAAAACCGGTGCTCAGGGGCTCTGCAATTCACAAGACCTGCAGGGCTGTAAATGACACCTGCCCTCGCTCAACATCTTGAGGTAAGTGTTCGAAAAGGATGCGAAAACAAGGCAGAATTGCAGGAAACGCAATCATCAGGTACGTGTTACTGGCACGTTAAAGCACATAAAAAGCTGCTAATAGCACCACTGACTGGGTTGGAAAAAAGGGGGTTTGGGTTTTTACCTGATGTATTGTGGAAAACGCCGAAGACCCTTTATGGCCAATCCAGTATCCGGTAATGCAAATTAACTCGACAGAGAGGTATCATCTCTCACCATTCAGAATCACGATCATCACCAACTCTAACAGCAAGAAATGTTGGAGGGGGCGTGGGAAAAAAAGCTAACCCTGCCCAGGTGATGGTGGGAAGGTAAATTGCTAACAGCCACTCTGGAGAAGAGCTTGCAGCTTCCTAAACATCTAAAATCTAGAGCTACAGAGGATCCAGCAATGCCACTCTCGGCCGTATATCCTGGGAAATTCACTATCAAAGGACACATGCACTGCGATATTTAGTGCAGCCCCTTTTCAAGAGCATAGACTTGCAAGCAAAATAATTGTCCTAGAAAGGAACAATGGATAAAGAACTTGCAGTACATGTGAACAATGGGGAATTACTCAGCCATGAAATGAAGGAAATGAGTCCATTTGCAGCACTCGGATGGACCTAGGTAGAACCATACTGGATGACAAACGTCCGAGAAAGAGAAATATCATACGATATCACTTATAGGCACAATCTAAAATTTGATACAAATGAGCCAACTTCCATAACAGAAACACAGTCACAGATTTGGAAACCAAACGTATGGCTACCAGTGGGGAAAGTCAGCGGGAGACGCATCAACCTGGAGTTGGAAACTGGCATACATACCGTTACATACAGAAAATGATTAATGAATAAGGACCTGCTTTTAGCACATAGAATTTGACTCAATGCACTGTAACGGACGAAAAGAATATGGAAGCTTGGTAGTAATCCGCACAAAAGTACAGAAAACTCTCTGCATAAGAGAAGCAAGTACGAGTTCACCAGAAAGGAACACAACATTGCAAATGTGCTATATCCCGTTATGAAAATAAAGAACAAAAGGGGGGTGGGAATGGTTACTAAATTCGTTCAGCAGCAGAGACCCACCCAGCTGTCACATCCCTGCAGCCAGAGCAGGCTTCGTCCCAAGGCTTGACTTTCGTGGGACTGAGGGACCTGGTGAGGATGTGCCAGCTAATGCAGCCCCATTGGAGATGTGCTGCCTGATCCCCACTCCAGGTGCCGAAATCTCCCGGGGCAGGGGAGCCAAGCTACAGCTAAACATGCCTGGGACACCCAAAGGATGGTAGAACCTCTGGGCGGGAAGATGTTTGAAAAGTCACCTAACCTCCACATTTCCTGATGCTGTGACTTCCACCTGCAGCCTCTTTCCTTAAGGTCTCCCCACCGTGGGAAGACAATACCCTCAAAACCCGGGTTTCAACAGCTTGGATTTTGTTCCCTGGATGAAGGTTACGGGAGGGAGAACTCAGACACAAGCCCTAGGGTGTTTGCACAGGCACAGGCCATCTAATTTCAAAGCAGGGACAGGACTTTTCCAAAGGCTCCGGTTCCCCCAGGTACACGAGAGGGGCTTAAGAAATGCTGCCGCCTTGTGGCCGCTTCCCGTAACAACAACCAGAAAACCGGTGCTCAGGGGCACTGCAAATTACATGGCCTGCAGTGCTGTAAAGAACGTCTGACCTCGCTCAATGTCTTGGGGTAGTTGACCGAAAAGGACGTGAAAACAAGGCGCAATTGCAGCAAATGCATTAAAACAAATAGGATTTACTGGCACATTAAAGCACGTAAAAACCTGCTTAATTGCACCAGTGACTCGGTTGGACAAACGGGGCGTTCGGGTTTTTCCAGTGTGTATTACAGCAAACACCGAAGGCCTTTTTTGGCAATCGAATATTCCGGTAATGCAAATCAACTCCACAGAGAGGTATCATCTCTCGCCATTCAGAATGACCATCGTCACCAAGTCTAACAGCAAGAAATGCTGGAGGGGGCGTGGATAAAGCTAACCCTGCCCAGATGATGATGGGAAAGTAAATTGCAAACAGCCACTCCGGAGAACAGTTTGGAGTTTCTTAAACCTCTAAAATCTAGAGCTACAGAGGATCCGGAAATTCCACTCTGGAGCATATATCCTGGGAGAGCCAGTAATCAAAGGATACACGCACCGCAATATTTAGTGCAGCCCTGTTTTCAAGAGCATAGACTTGCAAGGAAACTAATTGTCCTAGAAAGGAACAATGGATAAAGGACTTGCAGTACATATGAACACTGGAATATTACTCAGCCATGAAATGAAGGAAATGAGTCCATTTGCAGCACTCGGATGGACCTAGGTAGAATCATACTGGATGACAAACGTCCGAGAAAGAGAAATATCATACGATATCAATTATAGGCACAATCTAAAATTTGATACAAATGAGCCAACTTCCATAACAGAAACACAGTCACAGATTTGGAAAGCAAACGTATGGCTACCAGTGGGGAAAGTCAGCGGGAGACGCATCAACCTGGAGTTGGAAATTGGCATACATACCGTTACATACAGAAAATGATTAATGAATAAGGACCTGCTTTTAGCACATAGAATTTGACTCAATGCACTGTAACGGACGAAAAGAATATGTAAGCTTGGTAGTAATCCGCACAAAAGTACAGAAAACTCTCTGCATAAGAGAAGCAAGTACGAGTTCACCAGAAAGGAACGCAACATTGCAAATCTGCTATATCCCTTTATGAAAATAAAAAACAAAAGGGGGGTGGGAATGGTTACTAAATTCGTTCAGCGGCAGTGACCCACCCAGCTGTCACATCCCTGCAGCCAGAGCAGGCTTGGGTCCCAAGGCTTGACTTTCGTGGGCCTGAGGGACCTGGTGAGGATGTGCCAGCTAATGCAGCCCCATTGGAGATGTGCTGCCTGATCCCCACTCCAGGTGCCGAAATCTCCCGGGGCAGGGGAGCCAAGCTACAGCTAAACATGCCTGGGACACCCAAAGGATGGTAGAACCTCTGGGCGGGAAGATGTTTGAAAAGTCACCTAACCTCCACATTTCCTGATGCTGTGATTTCCACCTGCAGTCTCTTTCCTTAAGGTCTCCCCACCGTGGGAAGACAATACCCTCAAAACCCGGGTTTCAACAGCTTGGATTTTGTTCCCTGGATAAAGGTTAAGGGGGGGGAGAACTCAGACACAACCCCTAGGGTGTTTGCACAGGCACAGGCCATTTAATATCCAAGAAGGGACAGGACGTTTCCAAAGGCTCAGGTTCCCCCAGGTACACGAGCAGGGCTTAAGAAATGCTGCCGCCTTTTGGCCGCTTCCCGTAACAACAACCTGAAAACCGGTGCTCAGGGGCTCTGCAATTCACAAGACCTGCAGGGCTGTAAATGACACCTGCCCTCGCTCAACATCTTGAGGTAAGTGTTCGAAAAGGATGCGAAAACAAGGCAGAATTGCAGGAAACGCAATCATCAGGTACGTGTTACTGGCACGTTAAAGCACATAAAAAGCTGCTAATAGCACCACTGACTGGGTTGGAAAAAAGGGGGTTTGGGTTTTTACCTGATGTATTGTGGAAAACGCCGAAGACCCTTTATGGCCAATCCAGTATCCGGTAATGCAAATTAACTCGACAGAGAGGTATCATCTCTCACCATTCAGAATCACGATCATCACCAACTCTAACAGCAAGAAATGTTGGAGGGGGCGTGGGAAAAAAAGCTAACCCTGCCCAGGTGATGGTGGGAAGGTAAATTGCTAACAGCCACTCTGGAGAAGAGCTTGCAGCTTCCTAAACATCTAAAATCTAGAGCTACAGAGGATCCAGCAATGCCACTCTCGGCCGTGTATCCTGGGAAATTCACTATCAAAGGACACATGCACTGCGATATTTAGTGCAGCCCCTTTTCAAGAGCATAGACTTGCAAGCAAAATAATTGTCCTAGAAAGGAACAATGGATAAAGAACTTGCAGTACATATGAACAATGGAGAATTACTCAGCCATGAAATGAAGGAAATGAGTCCATTTGCAGCACTCGGATGGACCTAGGTAGAACCATACTGGATGACAAACGTCCGAGAAAGAGAAATATCATACGATATCACTTATAGGCACAATCTAAAATTTGATACAAATGAGCCAACTTCCATAACAGAAACACAGTCACAGATTTGGAAACCAAACGTATGGCTACCAGTGGGGAAAGTCAGCGGGAGACGCATCAACCTGGAGTTGGAAATTGGCATACATACCGTTACATACAGAAAATGATTAATGAATAAGGACCTGCTTTTAGCACATAGAATTTGACTCAATGCACTGTAACGGACGAAAAGAATATGGAAGCTTGGTAGTAATCCGCACAAAAGTACAGAAAACTCTCTGCATAAGAGAAGCAAGTACGAGTTCACCAGAAAGGAACACAACATTGCAAATGTGCTATATCCCGTTATGAAAATAAAGAACAAAAGGGGGGTGGGAATGGTTACTAAATTCGTTCAGCAGCAGAGACCCACCCAGCTGTCACATCCCTGCAGCCAGAGCAGGCTTCGTCCCAAGGCTTGACTTTCGTGGGACTGAGGGACCTGGTGAGGATGTGCCAGCTAATGCAGCCCCATTGGAGATGTGCTGCCTGATCCCCACTCCAGGTGCCGAAATCTCCCGGGGCAGGGGAGCCAAGCTACAGCTAAACATGCCTGGGACACCCAAAGGATGGTAGAACCTCTGGGCGGGAAGATGTTTGAAAAGTCACCTAACCTCCACATTTCCTGATGCTGTGACTTCCACCTGCAGCCTCTTTCCTTAAGGTCTCCCCACCGTGGGAAGACAATACCCTCAAAACCCGGGTTTCAACAGCTTGGATTTTGTTCCCTGGATGAAGGTTACGGGAGGGAGAACTCAGACACAAGCCCTAGGGTGTTTGCACAGGCACAGGCCATCTAATTTCAAAGCAGGGACAGGACTTTTCCAAAGGCTCCGGTTCCCCCAGGTACACGAGAGGGGCTTAAGAAATGCTGCCGCCTTGTGGCCGCTTCCCGTAACAACAACCAGAAAACCGGTGCTCAGGGGCACTGCAAATTACATGGCCTGCAGTGCTGTAAAGAACGTCTGACCTCGCTCAATGTCTTGGGGTAGTTGACCGAAAAGGACGTGAAAACAAGGCGCAATTGCAGCAAATGCATTAAAACAAATAGGATTTACTGGCACATTAAAGCACGTAAAAACCTGCTTAATTGCACCAGTGACTCGGTTGGACAAACGGGGCGTTCGGGTTTTTCCAGTGTGTATTACAGCAAACACCGAAGGCCTTTTTTGGCAATCGAATATTCCGGTAATGCAAATCAACTCCACAGAGAGGTATCATCTCTCGCCATTCAGAATGACCATCGTCACCAAGTCTAACAGCAAGAAATGCTGGAGGGGGCGTGGAAAAAGCTAACCCTGCCCAGATGATGATGGGAAGGTAAATTGCAAACAGCCACTCCGGAGAACAGTTTGGAGTTTCTTAAACCTCTAAAATCTAGAGCTACAGAGGATCCGGAAATTCCACTCTGGAGCATATATCCTGGGAGAGCCAGTAATCAAAGGATACACGCACCGCAATATTTAGTGCAGCCCTGTTTTCAAGAGCATAGACTTGCAAGGAAACTAATTGTCCTAGAAAGGAACAATGGATAAAGGACTTGCAGTACATATGAACACTGGAATATTACTCAGCCATGAAATGAAGGAAATGAGTCCATTTGCAGCACTCGGATGGACCTAGGTAGAATCATACTGGATGACAAACGTCCGAGAAAGAGAAATATCATACGATATCAATTATAGGCACAATCTAAAATTTGATACAAATGAGCCAACTTCCATAACAGAAACACAGTCACAGATTTGGAAAGCAAACGTATGGCTACCAGTGGGGAAAGTCAGCGGGAGACGCATCAACCTGGAGTTGGAAATTGGCATACATACCGTTACATACAGAAAATGATTAATGAATAAGGACCTGCTTTTAGCACATAGAATTTGACTCAATGCACTGTAACGGACGAAAAGAATATGTAAGCTTGGTAGTAATCCGCACAAAAGTACAGAAAACTCTCTGCATAAGAGAAGCAAGTACGAGTTCACCAGAAAGGAACGCAACATTGCAAATCTGCTATATCCCGTTATGAAAATAAAAAACAACAGGGGGATGGGAATGGTTACTAAATTCGTTCAGAGGCAGAGACCCACCCAGCTGTCACATCCCTGCAGCCAGAGCAGGCTTGGGTCCCAAGGCTTGACTTTCGTGGGACTGAGGGACCTGGTGAGGATGTGCCAGCTAATGCAGCCCCATTGGAGATGTGCTGCCTGATCCCCACTCCAGGTGCCGAAATCTCCCAGGGCAGGGGAGCCAAGCTACAGCTAAACATGCCTGGGACACCCAAAGGATGTTAGAACCTCTGGGCGGGAAGATATTTGAAAAGTCACCTAACCTCCACATTTCCTGATGCTGTGATTTCCACCTGCAGTCTCTTTCCTTAAGGTCTCCCCACCGTGGGAAAACAATACCCTCAAAACCCGGGTTTCAACAGCTTGGATTTTGTTCCCTGGATAAAGGTTAAGGGGGGGAGAACTCAGACACAAGCCCTTGGGTGTTTGCACAGGCACAGGCCATCTAATTTCAAAGCAGGGACAGGACTTTTCCAAAGGCTCCAGTTCCCCCAGGTACACGAGAGGGGCTTAAGAAATGCTGCCGCCTTGTGGCCGCTTCCCGTAACAACAACCAGAAAACCGGTGCTCAGGGGCACTGCAAATTACATGGCCTTCAGTGCTGTAAAGAACGTCTGACCTCGCTCAATGTCTTGGGGTAGTTGACCGAAAAGGACGTGAAAACAAGGCGCAATTGCAGCAAATGCATTAAAACAAATAGGATTTACTGGCACATTAAAGCACGTAAAAACCTGCTTAATTGCACCAGTGACTCGGTTGGACAAACGGGGCGTTCGGGTTTTTCCAGTGTGTATTACAGCAAACACCGAAGGCCCTTTTTGGCAATTGAATATTCCGGTAATGCAAATCAGCTCCACAGAGAGGTATCATCTCTCACCATTCAGAATGACCATCATCACCAAGTCTAACAGCAAGAAATGCTGGAGGGGGCGTGGAAAAAGCTAACCCTGCCCAGATGATGATGGGAAGGTAAATTGCTAACACAGCCACTCCGGAGAACAGTTTGGAGTTTCTTAAACCTCTAAAATCTAGAGCTACAGAGGATCCGGAAATTCCACTCTGGAGCATATATCCTGGGAGAGCCCAGTAATCAAAGGATACACGCACCGCAATATTTAGTGCAGCCCTGTTTTCAAGAGCATAGACTTGCAAGGAAACTAATGGTCCTAGAAAGGAACAATGGATAAAGGACTTGCAGTACATATGAACACTGGAATATTACTCAGCCATGAAATGAAGGAAATGAGTCCATTTGCAGCACTCGGATGGACCTAGGTAGAATCATACTGGATGACAAACGTCCGAGAAAGAGAAATTTTATACGATATCACTTATAGGCACAATCTAAAATTTGATACAAATGAGCCAACTTCCATAACAGAAACACAGTCACAGATTTGGAAAGCAAACGTATGGCTACCAGTGGGGAAAGTCAGCGGGAGACGCATCAACCTGGAGTTGGAAATTGGCATACATACTGTTACATACAGAAAATGACTAATGAATAAGGACCTGCTTTTAGCACATAGAATTTGACTCAATGCACTGTAACGGACGAAAAGAATATGTAAGCTTGGTAGTAATCCACACAAAAGTACAGAAAACTCTCTGCATAAGAGAAGCAAGTACGAGTTCACCAGAAAGGAATGCAACATTGCAAATCTGCTATATCCCTTTATGAAAATAAAAAACAAAAGGGGGGTGGGAATGGTTACTAAATTCGTTCAGCGGCAGGGACCCACCCAGCTGTCACATCACTGCAGCCAGAGCAGGCTTGGGTCCCAAGGCTTGACTTTCGTGGGCCTGAGGGACCTGGTGAGGATGTGCCAGCTAATGCACCCCATTGGAGATGTGGTGCCTGATCCCCACTCCAGGTGCCGAAATCTCCCGGGGCAGGGGAACCAAGCTACAGCTAAACATGCCTGGGACACCCAAAGGATGGTAGAACCTCTGGGCGGGAAGATGTTTGAAAAGTCACCTAACCTCCACATTTCCTGATGCTGTGATTTCCACCTGCAGTCTCTTTCCTTAAGGTCTCCCCACCGTGGGAAGACAATACCCTCAAAACCCGGGTTTCAACAGCTTGGATTTTGTTCCCTGGATAAATGTTAAGGGGGGGGAGAACTCAGACACAACCCCTAGGGTGTTTGCACAGGCACAGGCCATTTAATATCCAAGAAGGGACAGGACGTTTCCAAAGGCTCAGGTTCCCCCAGGTACACGAGCGGGGCTTAAGAAATGCTGCCGCCTTTTGGCCGCTTCCCGTAACAACAACCTGAAAACCGGTGCTCAGGGGCTCTGCAATTCACAAGACCTGCCGGGCTGTAAATGACACCTGCCCTCGCTCAACATCTTGAGGTAAGTGTTCGAAAAGGATGCGAAAACAAAGCAGAATTGCAGGAAACGCAATCATCAGGTACGTGTTACTGGCACGTTAAAGCACATTAAAAAGCTGCTAATAGCACCACTGACTGGGTTGGAAAAAAGGGGGTTTGGGTTTTTACCTGATGTATTATGGAAAACGCCGAAGACCCTTTGTGGCCAATCCAGTATCCGGTAATGCAAATTAACTCGACAGAGGGGTATCATCTCTCACCATTCAGAATCACGATCATCACCAACTCTAACAGCAAGAAATGTTGGAGGGGGCGTGGCAAAAAAAGCTAACCCTGCCCAGGTGATGGTGGGAAGGTAAATTGCTAACAGCCACTCTGGAGAAGAGTTTGCAGCTTCCTAAACATCTAAAATCTAGAGCTACAGAGGATCCAGCAATGCCACTCTCGGCCGTATATCCTGGGAAATTCACTATCAAAGGACACATGCACTGCGATATTTAGTGCAGCCCCTTTTCAAGAGCATAGACTTGCAAGCAAAATAATTGTCCTAGAAAGGAACAATGGATAAAGAACTTGCAGTACATATGAACAATGGAGTATTACTCAGCCATGAAATGAAGGAAATGAGTCCATTTGCAGCACTCGGATGGACCTAGGTAGAACCATACTGGATGACAAACGTCCGAGAAAGAGAAATATCATACGATATCACTTATAGGCACAATCTAAAATTTGATACAAATGAGCCAACTTCCATAACAGAAACACAGTCACAGATTTGGAAACCAAACGTATGGCTACCAGTGGGGAAAGTCAGCGGGAGAGGCATCAACCTGGAATTGGAAATTGGCATACATACCGTTACATACAGAAAATGTTTAATGAATAAGGACCTGCTTTTAGCACATAGAATTTGACTCAATGCACTGTAACAGACGAAAGGAATATGGAAGCTTGGTACTAATATGCAGAAAAGTACAGAAAACTCTCTGCATAAGAGAAGCAAGTACGAGTTCACCAGAAAGGAACACAACATAGCAAATCTGCTATATCCCGTTATGAAAATAAAAAATAACAGGGGGATGGGAATGGTTACTAAATTCGTTCAGAGGCAGAGACCCACCCAGCTGTCACATCCCTGCAGCCAGAGCAGGCTTGGGTCCCAAGGCTTGACTTTCGTGGGACTGAGGGACCTGGTGAGGATGTGCCAGCTAATGCAGCCCCATTGGAGATGTGCTGCCTGATCCCCACTCCAGGTGCCGAAATCTCCCAGGGCAGGGGAGCCAAGCTACAGCTAATCATGCCTGGGACAGCCAAAGGATGGTAGAACCTCTGGGCGGGAAGATATTTGAAAAGTCACCTAACCTCCACATTTCCTGATGCTGTGATTTCCACCTGCAGTCTCTTTCCTTAAGGTCTCCCCACCGTGGGAAGACAATACCCTCAAAACCCGGGTTTCAACAGCTTGGATTTTGTTCCCTGGATAAAGGTTAAGGGGGGGAGAACTCAGACACAAGCCCTAGGGTGTTTGCACAGGCACAGGCCATCTAATTTCCAAGTAGGGACAGGACGTTTCCAAAGGCTCAGGTTCCCCCAGGTACACGAGTGGGGCTAAAGTAATGCTGCCGCCTTGTGGCCGCTTCCCGTAATAACAACCAGAGAACCGGTGCTCAGGGGCACTGCAAATTACATGGTCTGCAGTGCTGTAAAGAACATCTGACCTCGCTCAATGTCTTCGGGTAGGTGATCGAAAAGGACGTGAAAACAAGGCGCAATTGCAGCAAATGCATTAAAACAAATAGCATTTACTGGCACATTAAAGCATGTAAAAACCTGCTTAATAGCACCAGTGACTCGGTTGGACAAACGGGGCGTTCGGGTTTTTCCAGTGTGTATTACAGCAAACACCGAAGGCCCTTTTTGGCAATCGAATATTCCGGTAATGCAAATCAACTCCACAGAGAGGTATCATCTCTCACCATTCAGAATGACCATCATCACCAAGTCTAACAGCAAGAAATGCTGGAGGGGGCGTGGAAAAAGCTAACCCTGCCCAGATGATGATGGGAAGGTAAATTGCTAACACAGCCACTCCGGAGAACAGTTTGGAGTTTCTTAAACCTCTAAAATCTAGAGCTACAGAGGATCCGGAAATTCCACTCTGGAGCATATATCCTGGGAGAGCCAGTAATCAAAGGATACACGCACCGCAATATTTAGTGCAGCCCTGTTTTCAAGAGCATAGACTTGCAAGGAAACTAATGGTCCTAGAAAGGAACAATGGATAAAGGACTTGCAGTACACATGAACACTGGAATATTACTCAGCCATGAAATGAAGGAAATGAGTCCATTTGCAGCACTCGGATGGACCTAGGAAGAATCATACTGGATGACAAACGTCCGAGAAAGAGAAATATCATACGATATCACTTATAGGCACAATCTAAAATTTAATACAAATGCGCCAACTTCCATAACAGAAACACAGTCACAGATTTGGAAAGCAAACGTATGGCTACGAGTGGGGAAAGTCAGCGGGAGACGCATCAACCTGGAGTTGGAAATTGGCATACATACCGTTACATACAGAAAATGATTAATGAATAAGGACCTGCTTTTAGCACATAGAATTTGACTCAATGCACTGTAACGGACGAAAAGAATATGTAAGCTTGGTAGTAATCCGCACAAAAGTACAGAAAACTCTCTGCATAAGAGAAGCAAGTACGAATTCACCAGAAAGGAACGCAACTTTGCAAACCTGCTATATCCCTTTATGAAAATAAAGAACAAAAGGGGGGTGGGAATGGTTCCTAAATTCGTTCAGCGGCAGGGACCCACCCAGCTGTCACATCCCTGCAGCCAGAGCAGGCTTGGGTCCCAAGGCTTGACTTTCGTGGGACTGAGGGACCTGTTGAGGATGTGCCAGCTAATGCAGCCCCATTGGAGTTGTGCTGCCTGATCCCCACTCCAGGTGCCGAAATCTCCCGGGGCAGGGGAGCCAAGCTACAGCTAAACATGCCTGGGACACCCAAAGGATGGTAGAACCTCTGGGCGGGAAGATGTTTGAAAAGTCACCTAACCTCCACATTTCCTGATGCTGTGATTTCCACCTGCAGTCTCTTTCCTTAATGTCTCCCCACTGTGGGAAGACAATACCCTCAAAACCCGGGTTTCAACAGCTTGGATTTTGTTCCCTGGATAAAGGTTAAGGGGGGAGAGAACTCAGACACAACCCCTAGGGTGTTTGCACAGGCACAGGCCATTTAATATCCAAGAAGGGACAGGACGTTTCCAAAGGCTCAGGTTCCCCCAGGTACACGAGCGGGGCTTAAGATATGCTGCCGCCTTTTGGCCGCTTCCCGTAACAACAACCTGAAAACCGGTGCTCAGGGGCTCTGCAATTCACAAGACCTGCAGGGCTGTAAATGACACCTGCCCTCGCTCAACATCTTGAGGTAAGTGTTCGAAAAGGATGCGAAAACAAGGCAGAATTGCAGGAAACGCAATCATCAGGTACGTGTTACTGGCACGTTAAAGCACATAAAAAGCTGCTAATAGCACCACTGACTGGGTTGGAAAAAAGGGGGTTTGGGTTTTTACCTGATGTATTATGGAAAACGCCGAAGACCCTTTGTGGCCAATCCAGTATCCGGTAATGCAAATTAACTCGACAGAGAGGTATCATCTCTCACCATTCAGAATCACGATCATCACCAACTCTAACAGCAAGAAATGCTGGAGGGGGCGTGGGAAAAAAAGCTAACCCTGCCCAGGTGATGGTGGGAAGGTAAATTGCTAACAGCCACTCTGGAGAAGAGTTTGCAGCTTCCTAAACATCTAAAATCTAGAGCTACAGAGGATCCAGCAATGCCACTCTCGGCCGTATATCCTGGGAAATTCACTATCAAAGGACACATGCACTGCGATATTTAGTGCAGCCCCTTTTCAAGAGCATAGACTTGCAAGCAAAATAATTGTCCTAGAAAGGAACAATGGATAAAGAACTTGCAGTACATATGAACAATGGAGAATTACTCAGCCATGAAATGAAGGAAATGAGTCCATTTGCAGCACTCGGATGGACCTAGGTAGAACCATACTGGATGACAAACGTCCGAGAAAGAGAAATATCATACGATATCACTTATAGGCACAATCTAAAATTTGATACAAATGAGCCAACTTCCATAACAGAAACACAGTCACAGATTTGGAAACCAAACGTATGGCTACCAGTGGGGAAAGTCAGCGGGAGAGGCATCAACCTGGAGTTGGAAACTGGCATACATACCGTTACATACAGAAAATGATTAATGAATAAGGACCTGCTTTTAGCACATAGAATTTGACTCAATGCACTGTAACGGACGAAAAGAATATGTAAGCTTGGTAGTAATCCGCACAAAAGTACAGAAAACTCTCTGCATAAGAGAAGCAAGTACGAGTTCACCAGAAAGGAACACAACATTGCAAATGTGCTATATCCCGTTATGAAAATAAAGAACAAAAGGGGGGTGGGAATGGTTACTAAATTCGTTCAGCAGCAGAGACCCACCCAGCTGTCACATCCCTGCAGCCAGAGCAGGCTTGGGTCCCAAGGCTTGACTTTCGTGGGACTGAGGGACCTGGTGAGGATGTGCCAGCTAATGCAGCCCCATTGGAGATGTGCTGCCTGATCCCCACTCCAGGTGCCGAAATCTCCCGGTTCAGGGGAGCCAAGCTACAGCTAAACATGCCTGGGACACCCAAAGGATGGTAGAACCTCTGGGCGGGAAGATGTTTGAAAAGTCACCTAACCTCCACATTTCCTGATGCTGTGACTTCCACCTGCAGCCTCTTTCCTTAAGGTCTCCCCACCGTGGGAAGACAATACCCTCAAAACCCGGGTTTCAACAGCTTGGATTTTGTTCCCTGGATGAAGGTTACGGGAGGGAGAACTCAGACACAAACCCTAGGGTGTTTGCACAGGCACAGGCCATCTAATTTCAAAGCAGGGACAGGACTTTTCCAAAGGCTCCGGTTCCCCCAGGTACACGAGAGGGGCTTAAGAAATGCTGCCGCCTTGTGGCCGCTTCCCGTAACAACAACCAGAAAACCGGTGCTCAGGGGCACTGCAAATTACATGGCCTGCAGTGCTGTAAAGAACGTCTGACCTCGCTCAATGTCTTGGGGTAGTTGACCGAAAAGGACGTGAAAACAAGGCGCAATTGCAGCAAATGCATTAAAACAAATAGGATTTACTGGCACATTAAAGCACGTAAAAACCTGCTTAATTGCACCAGTGACTCGGTTGGACAAACGGGGCGTTCGGGTTTTTCCCGTGTGTATTACAGCAAACACCGAAGGCCCTTTTAGGCAATCGAATATTCCGGTAATGCAAATCAACTCCACAGAGAGATATCATCTCTCACCATTCAGAATGACCATCATCACCAAGTCTAACAGCAAGAAATGCTGGAGGGGGCGTGGAAAAAGCTAATCCTGCCCAGATGATGATGGGAAGGTAAATTGCTAACAGCCACTCCGGAGAACAGTTTGGAGTTTCTTAAACCTCTAAAATCTAGAGCTACAGAGGATCCGGAAATTCCACTCTGGAGCATATATCCTGGGAGAGCCAGTAATCAAAGGATACACGCACCGCAATATTTAGTGCAGCCCTGTTTTCAAGAGCATAGACTTGCAAGGAAACTAATGGTCCTAGAAAGGAACAATGGATAAAGGACTTGCAGTACATATGAACACTGGAGAATTACTCAGCCATGAAATGAAGGAAATGAGTCCATTTGCAGCACTCGGATGGACCTAGGTAGAATCATACTGGATGACAAACGTCCGAGAAAGAGAAATATCATACGATATCACTTATAGGCACAATCTAAAATTTAATACAAATGCGCCAACTTCCATAACAGAAACACAGTCACAGATTTGGAAAGCAAACGTATGGCTACGAGTGGGGAAAGTCAGCGGGAGACGCATCAACCTGGAGTTGGAAATTGGCATACATACCGTTACATACAGAAAATGATTAATGAATAAGGACCTGCTTTTAGCACATAGAATTTGACTCAATGCACTGTAACGGACGAAAAGAATATGTAAGCTTGGTAGTAATCGGCACAAAAGTACAGAAAACTCTCTGCATAAGAGAAGCAAGTACGAATTCACCAGAAAGGAACGCAACTTTGCAAACCTGCTATATACCTTTATGAAAATAAAGAACAAAAGGGGGGTGGGAATGGTTCCTAAATTCGTTCAGCGGCAGGGACCCACCCAGCTGTCACATCCCTGCAGCCAGAGCAGGCTTGGGTCCCAAGGCTTGACTTTCGTGGGACTGAGGGACCTGGTGAGGATGTGCCAGCTAATGCAGCCCCATTGGAGTTGTGCTGCCTGATCCCCACTCCAGGTGCCGAAATCTCCCGGGGCAGGGGAGCCAAGCTACAGCTAAACATGCCTGGGACACCCAAAGGATGGTAGAACCTCTGGGCGGGAAGATGTTTGAAAAGTCACCTAACCTCCACATTTCCTGATGCTGTGATTTCCACCTGCAGTCTCTTTCCTTAATGTCTCCCCACTGTGGGAAGACAATACCCTCAAAACCCGGGTTTCAACAGCTTGGATTTTGTTCCCTGGATAAAGGTTAAGGGGGGAGAGAACTCAGACACAACCCCTAGGGTGTTTGCACAGGCACAGGCCATTTAATATCCAAGAAGGGACAGGACGTTTCCAAAGGCTCAGGTTCCCCCAGGTACACGAGCGGGGCTTAAGAAATGCTGCCGCCTTTTGGCCGCTTCCCGTAACAACAACCTGAAAACCGGTGCTCAGGGGCTCTGCAATTCACAAGACCTGCAGGGCTGTAAATGACACCTGCCCTCGCTCAACATCTTGAGGTAAGTGTTCGAAAAGGATGCGAAAACAAGGCAGAATTGCAGGAAACGCCATCATCAGGTACGTGTTACTGGCACGTTAAAGCACATAAAAAGCTGCTAATAGCACCACTGACTGGGTTGGAAAAAAGGGGGTTTGGGTTTTTACCTGATGTATTATGGAAAACGCCGAAGACCCTTTGTGGCCAATCCAGTATCCGGTAATGCAAATTAACTCGACAGAGAGGTATCATCTCTCACCATTCAGAATCACGATCATCACCAACTCTAACAGCAAGAAATGCTGGAGGGGGCGTGGGAAAAAAAGCTAACCGTGCCCAGGTGATGGTGGGAAGGTAAATTGCTAACAGCCACTCTGGAGAAGAGTTTGCAGCTTCCTAAACATCTAAAATCTAGAGCTACAGAGGATCCAGCAATGCCACTCTCGGCCGTATATCCTGGGAAATTCACTATCAAAGGACACATGCACTGCGATATTTAGTGCAGCCCCTTTTCAAGAGCATAGACTTGCAAGCAAAATAATTGTCCTAGAAAGGAACAATGGATAAAGAACTTGCAGTACATATGAACAATGGAGAATTACTCAGCCATGAAATGAAGGAAATGAGTCCATTTGCAGCACTCGGATGGACCTAGGTAGAACCATACTGGATGACAAACGTCCGAGAAAGAGAAATATCATACGATATCACTTATAGGCACAATCTAAAATTTGATACAAATGAGCCAACTTCCATAACAGAAACACAGTCACAGATTTGGAAACCAAACGTATGGCTACCAGTGGGGAAAGTCAGCGGGAGAGGCATCAACCTGGAGTTGGAAACTGGCATACATACCGTTACATACAGAAAATGATTAATGAATAAGGACCTGCTTTTAGCACATAGAATTTGACTCAATGCACTGTAACAGACGAAAAGAATATGTAAGCTTGGTAGTAATCCGCACAAAAGTACAGAAAACTCTCTGCATAAGAGAAGCAAGTACGAGTTCACCAGAAAGGAACACAACATTGCAAATGTGCTATATCCCGTTATGAAAATAAAGAATAAAAGGGGGGTGGGAATGGTTACTAAATTCGTTCAGCAGCAGAGACCCACCCAGCTGTCACATCCCTGCAGCCAGAGCAGGCTTGGGTCCCAAGGCTTGACTTTCGTGGGACTGAGGGACCTGGTGAGGATGTGCCAGCTAATGCAGCCCCATTGGAGATGTGCTGCCTGATCCCCACTCCAGGTGCCGAAATCTCCCGGGGCAGGGGAGCCAAGCTACAGCTAAACATGCCTGGGACACCCAAAGGATGGTAGAACCTCTGGGCGGGAAGATGTTTGAAAAGTCACCTAACCTCCACATTTCCTGATGCTGTGACTTCCACCTGCAGCCTCTTTCCTTAAGGTCTCCCCACCGTGGGAAGACAATACCCTCAAAACCCGGGTTTCAACAGCTTGGATTTTGTTCCCTGGATGAAGGTTACGGGAGGGAGAACTCAGACACAAACCCTAGGGTGTTTGCACAGGCACAGGCCATCTAATTTCAAAGCAGGGACAGGACTTTTCCAAAGGCTCCGGTTCCCCCAGGTACACGAGAGGGGCTTAAGAAATGCTGCCGCCTTGTGGCCGCTTCCCGTAACAACAACCAGAAAACAGGTGCTCAGGGGCACTGCAAATTACATGGCCTGCAGTGCTGTAAAGAACGTCTGACCTCGCTCAATGTCTTGGGGTAGTTGACCGAAAAGGACGTGAAAACAAGGCGCAATTGCAGCAAATGCATTAAAACAAATAGGATTTACTGGCACATTAAAGCACGTAAAAACCTGCTTAATTGCACCAGTGACTCGGTTGGACAAACGGGGCGTTCGGGTTTTTCCAGTGTGTATTACAGCAAACAACGAAGGCCCTTTTTGGCAATCGAATATTCCGGTAATGCAAATCAACTCCACAGAGAGGTATCATCTCTCACCATTCAGAATGACCATCATCACCAAGTCTAACAGCAAGAAATGCTGGAGGGGGCGTGGAAAAAGCTAATCCTGCCCAGATGATGATGGGAACGTAAATTGCTAACAGCCACTCCGGAGAACAGTTTGGAGTTTCTTAAACCTCTAAAATCTAGAGCTACAGAGGATCCGGAAATTCCACTCTGGAGCATATATCCTGGGAGAGCCAGTAATCAAAGGATACACGCACCGCAATATTTAGTGCAGCCCTGTTTTCAAGAGCATAGACTTGCAAGGAAACTAATGGTCCTAGAAAGGAACAATGGATAAAGGACTTGCAGTACATATGAACACTGGAGAATTACTCAGCCATGAAATGAAGGAAATGAGTCCATTTGCAGCACTCGGATGGACCTAGGTAGAACCATACTGGATGACAAACGTCCGAGAAAGAGAAATATCATACGATATCACTTATAGGCACAATCTAAAATTTGATACAAATGAGCCAACTTCCATAACAGAAACACAGTCACAGATTTGGAAACCAAACGTATGGCTACCAGTGGGGAAAGTCAGCGGGAGAGGCATCAACCTGGAGTTGGAAATTGGCATACATACCGTTACATACAGAAAATGTTTAATGAATAAGGACCTGCTTTTAGCACATAGAATTTGACTCAATGCACTGTAACAGACGAAAGGAATATGGAAGCTTGGTACTAATATGCAGAAAAGTACAGAAAACTCTCTGCATAAGAGAAGCAAGTACGAGTTCACCAGAAAGGAACACAACATAGCAAATCTGCTATATCCCGTTATGAAAATAAAAAATAACAGGGGGATGGGAATGGTTACTAAATTCGTTCAGAGGCAGAGACCCACCCAGCTGTCACATCCCTGCAGCCAGAGCAGGCTTGGGTCCCAAGGCTTGACTTTCGTGGGACTGAGGGACCTGGTGAGGATGTGCCAGCTAATGCAGCCCCATTGGAGATGTGCTGCCTGATCCCCACTCCAGGTGCCGAAATCTCCCAGGGCAGGGGAGCGAAGCTACAGCTAAACATGCCTGGGACAGCCAAAGGATGGTAGAACCTCTGGGCGGGAAGATATTTGAAAAGTCACCTAACCTCCACATTTCCTGATGCTGTGATTTCCACCTGCAGTCTCTTTCCTTAAGGTCTCCCCACCGTGGGAAGACAATACCCTCAAAACCCGGGTTTCAACAGCTTGGATTTTGTTCCCTGGATAAAGGTTAAGGGGGGGAGAACTCAGACACAAGCCCTAGGGTGTTTGCACAGGCACAGGCCATCTAATTTCCAAGTAGGGACAGGACGTTTCCAAAGGCTCAGGTTCCCCCAGGTACACGAGTGGGGCTAAAGTAATGCTGCCGCCTTGTGGCCGCTTCCCGTAATAACAACCAGAGAACCGGTGCTCAGGGGCACTGCAAATTACATGGTCTGCAGTGCTGTAAAGAACATCTGACCTCGCTCAATGTCTTCGGGTAGGTGATCGAAAAGGACGTGAAAACAAGGCGCAATTGCAGCAAATGCATTAAAACAAATAGCATTTACTGGCACATTAAAGCATGTAAAAACCTGCTTAATAGCACCAGTGACTCGGTTGGACAAACGGGGCGTTCGGGTTTTTCCAGTGTGTATTACAGCAAACACCGAAGGCCCTTTTTGGCAATCGAATATTCCGGTAATGCAAATCAACTCCACAGAGAGGTATCATCTCTCACCATTCAGAATGACCATCATCACCAAGTCTAACAGCAAGAAATGCTGGAGGGGGCGTGGAAAAAGCTAACCCTGCCCAGATGATGATGGGAAGGTAAATTGCTAACACAGCCACTCCGGAGAACAGTTTGGAGTTTCTTAAACCTCTAAAATCTAGAGCTACAGAGGATCCGGAAATTCCACTCTGGAGCATATATCCTGGGAGAGCCAGTAATCAAAGGATACACGCACCGCAATATTTAGTGCAGCCCTGTTTTCAAGAGCATAGACTTGCAAGGAAACTAATGGTCCTAGAAAGGAACAATGGATAAAGGACTTGCAGTACATATGAACACTGGAATATTACTCAGCCATGAAATGAAGGAAATGAGTCCATTTGCAGCACTCGGATGGACCTAGGTAGAATCATACTGGATGACAAACGTCCGAGAAAGAGAAATATCATACGATATCACTTATAGGCACAATCTAAAATTTAATACAAATGAGCCAACTTCCATAACAGAAACACAGTCACAGATTTGGAAAGCAAACGTATGGCTACGAGTGGGGAAAGTCAGCGGGAGACGCATCAACCTGGAGTTGGAAATTGGCATACATACCGTTACATACAGAAAATGATTAATGAATAAGGACCTGCTTTTAGCACATAGAATTTGACTCAATGCACTGTAACGGACGAAAAGAATATGTAAGCTTGGTAGTAATCCGCACAAAAGTACAGAAAACTCTCTGCATAAGAGAAGCAAGTACGAATTCACCAGAAAGGAACGCAACTTTGCAAACCTGCTATATCCCTTTATGAAAATAAAGAACAAAAGGGGGGTGGGAATGGTTCCTAAATTCGTTCAGCGGCAGGGACCCACCCAGCTGTCACATCCCTGCAGCCAGAGCAGGCTTGGGTCCCAAGGCTTGACTTTCGTGGGACTGAGGGACCTGGTGAGGATGTGCCAGCTAATGCAGCCCCATTGGAGTTGTGCTGCCTGATCCCCACTCCAGGTGCCGAAATCTCCCGGGGCAGGGGAGCCAAGCTACAGCTAAACATGCCTGGGACACCCAAAGGATGGTAGAACCTCTGGGCGGGAAGATGTTTGAAAAGTCACCTAACCTCCACATTTCCTGATGCTGTGATTTCCACCTGCAGTCTCTTTCCTTAATGTCTCCCCACTGTGGGAAGACAATACCCTCAAAACCCGGGTTTCAACAGCTTGGATTTTGTTCCCTGGATAAAGGTTAAGGGGGGAGAGAACTCAGACACAACCCCTAGGGTGTTTGCACAGGCACAGGCCATTTAATATCCAAGAAGGGACAGGACGTTTCCAAAGGCTCAGGTTCCCCCAGGTACACGAGCGGGGCTTAAGAAATGCTGCCGCCTTTTGGCCGCTTCCCGTAACAACAACCTGAAAACCGGTGCTCAGGGGCTCTGCAATTCACAAGACCTGCCGGGCTGTAAATGACACCTGCCCTCGCTCAACATCTTGAGGTAAGTGTTCGAAAAGGATGCGAAAACAAGGCAGAATTGCAGGAAACGCAATCATCAGGTACGTGTTACTGGCACGTTAAAGCACATAAAAAGCTGCTAATAGCACCACTGACTGGGTTGGAAAAAAGGGGGTTTGGGTTTTTACCTGATGTATTATGGAAAACGCCGAAGACCCTTTGTGGCCAATCCAGTATCCGGTAATGCAAATTAACTCGACAGAGAGGTATCATCTCTCACCATTCAGAATCACGATCATCACCAACTCTAACAGCAAGAAATGCTGGAGGGGGCGTGGGAAAAAAAGCTAACCCTGCCCAGGTGATGGTGGGAAGGTAAATTGCTAACAGCCACTCTGGAGAAGAGTTTGCAGCTTCCTAAACATCTAAAATCTAGAGCTACAGAGGATCCAGCAATGCCACTCTCGGCCGTATATCCTGGGAAATTCACTATCAAAGGACACATGCACTGCGATATTTAGTGCAGCCCCTTTTCAAGAGCATAGACTTGCAAGCAAAATAATTGTCCTAGAAAGGAACAATGGATAAAGAACTTGCAGTACATATGAACAATGGAGAATTACTCAGCCATGAAATGAAGGAAATGAGTCCATTTGCAGCACTCGGATGGACCTAGGTAGAACCATACTGGATGACAAACGTCCGAGAAAGAGAAATATCATACGATATCACTTATAGGCACAATCTAAAATTTGATACAAATGAGCCAACTTCCATAACAGAAACACAGTAACAGATTTGGAAACCAAACGTATGGCTACCAGTGGGGAAAGTCAGCGGGAGAGGCATCAACCTGGAGTTGGAAACTGGCATACATACCGTTACATACAGAAAATGATTAATGAATAAGGACCTGCTTTTAGCACATAGAATTTGACTCAATGCACTGTAACGGACGAAAAGAATATGTAAGCTTGGTAGTAATCGGCACAAAAGTACAGAAAACTCTCTGCATAAGAGAAGCAAGTACGAGTTCACCAGAAAGGAACACAACATTGCAAATGTGCTATATCCCGTTATGAAAATAAAGAACAAAAGGGGGGTGGGAATGGTTACTAAATTCGTTCAGCAGCAGAGACCCACCCAGCTGTCACATCCCTGCAGCCAGAGCAGGCTTGGGTCCCAAGGCTTGACTTTCGTGGGACTGAGGGACCTGGTGAGGATGTGCCAGCTAATGCAGCCCCATTGGAGATGTGCTGCCTGATCCCCACTCCAGGTGCCGAAATCTCCCGGGGCAGGGGAGCCAAGCTACAGCTAAACATGCCTGGGACACCCAAAGGATGGTAGAACCTCTGGGCGGGAAGATGTTTGAAAAGTCACCTAACCTCCACATTTCCTGATGCTGTGACTTCCACCTGCAGCCTCTTTCCTTAAGGTCTCCCCACCGTGGGAAGACAATACCCTCAAAACCCGGGTTTCAACAGCTTGGATTTTGTTCCCTGGATGAAGGTTACGGGAGGAAGAACTCAGACACAAGCCCTAGGGTGTTTGCACAGGCACAGGCCATCTAATTTCCAAGCAGGGACAGGACGTTTCCAAAGGCTCAGGTTCCCGCAGGTACACGAGTGGGGCTAAATAAATGCTGCCGCCTTGTGGCCGCTTCCCGTAATAACAACCAGAGAACCGGTGCTCAGGGGCACTGCAAATTACATGGTCTGCAGTGCTGTAAAGAACATCTGACGTCGCTCAATGTCTTCGGGTAGGTGATCGAAAAGGATGTGAAAACAAGGCGCAATTGCAGCAAATGCATTAAAACAAATAGGATTTACTGGCACATTAAAGCACGTAAAAACCTGCTTAACAGCACCAGTGACTCGGTTGGACAAACGGGGCGTTCGGGTTTTTCCAGTGTGTATTACAGCAAACACCGAAGGCCCTTTTTGGCAATCGAATATTCCGGTAATGCAAATCAACTCCACAGAGAGGTATCATCTCTCACCATTCAGAATGACCATCATCACCAAGTCTAACAGCAAGAAATGCTGGAGGGGGCGTGGAAAAAGCTAATGCTGCCCAGATGATGATGGGAAGGTAAATTGCTAACAGCCATTCCGGAGAACAGTTTGGAGTTTCTTAAACCTCTAAAATCTAGAGCTACAGAGGATCTGGAAATTCCACTCTGGAGCATATATCCTGGGAGAGCCAGTAATCAAAGGATACACGCACCGCAATATTTAGTGCAGCCCTGTTTTCAAGAGCAAAGACTTGCAAGGAAACTAATTGTCCTAGAAAGGAACAATGGATAAAGGACTTGCGGTACATATGAACACTGGAATATTACTCAGCCATGAAATGAAGGAAATGAGTCCATTTGCAGCACTCGGATGGACCTAGGTAGAATCATACTGGATGACAAACGTCCGAGAAAGAGAAATATCATACGATACCACTTATAGGCACAATCTAAAATTTGATACAAATGAGCCAACTTCCATAACAGAAACACAGTCACAGATTTGGCAAGCAAACGTATGGCTACGAGTGGGGAAAGTCAGCGGGAGACGCATCAACCTGGAGTTGGAAATTGGCATACATACCGTTACATACAGAAAATGATTAATGAATAAGGATCTGCTTTTAGCACATAGAATTTGACTCAATGCACTGTAACGGACGAAAAGAATATGTAAGCTTGGTAGTAATCCGCACAAAAGTACAGAAAACTCTCTGCATAAGAGAAGCAAGTACGAGTTCACCAGAAAGTAATGCAACATTGCAAATCTGCTATATCCCTTTATGAAAATAAAAAACAAAAGGGGGGTGGGAATGGTTCCTAAATTCGTTCAGCGGAAGGGACCCACCCAGCTGTCACATCCCTGCAGCCAGAGCAGGCTTGGGTCCCAAGGCTTGACTTTCGTGGGACTGAGGGACCTGGTGAGGATGTGCCAGCTAATGCAGCCCCATTGGAGTTGTGCTGCCTGATCCCCACTCCAGGTGCCGAAATCTCCCAGGGCAGGGGAGCCAAGCTACAGCTAAACATGCCTGGGACACCCAAAGGATGGTAGAACCTCTGGGCGGGAAGATGTTTGAAAAGTCACCTAACCTCCACATTTCCTGATGCTGTGATTTCCACCTGCAGTCTCTTTCCTTAATGTCTCCCCACTGTGGGAAGACAATACCCTCAAAACCCGGGTTTCAACAGCTTGGATTTTGTTCCCTGGATAAAGGTTAAGGGGGGAGAGAACTCAGACACAACCCCTAGGGTGTTTGCACAGGCACAGGCCATTTAATATCCAAGAAGGGACAGGACGTTTCCAAAGGCTCCGGTTCCCCCAGGTACACGAGCGGGGCTTAAGAAATGCTGCCGCCTTTTGGCCGCTTCCCGTAACAACAACCTGAAAACCGGTGCTCAGGGGCTCTGCAATTCACAAGACCTGCAGGGCTGTAAATGACACCTGCCCTCGCTCAACATCTTGAGGTAAGTGTTCGAAAAGGATGCGAAAACAAGGCAGAATTGCAGGAAACGCAATCATCAGGTACGTGTTACTGGCACGTTAAAGCACATAAAAAGCTGCTAATAGCACCACTGACTGGGTTGGAAAAAAGGGGGTTTGGGTTTTTACCTGATGTATTATGGAAAACGCTGAAGACCCTTTGTGGCCAATCCAGTATCCGGTAATGCAAATTAACTCGACAGAGAGGTATCATCTCTCACCATTCAGAATCACGATCATCACAAACTCTAACAGCAAGGAACGCTGGAGGGGGCCTGGGAAAAAAGCTAACCCTGCCCAGGTGATGGTGGGAAGGTAAAGTGCTAACAGCCACTCTGGAGAAGAGCTTGCAGCTTCCTAAACATCTAAAATCTAGAGCTACAGAGGATCCAGCAATGCCACTCTCGGCCGTATATCCTGGGAAATTCACTATCAAAGGACACATGCACTGCGATATTTAGTGCAGCCCCTTTTCAAGAGCATAGACTTGCAAGCAAAATAATTGTCCTAGAAAGGAACAATGGATAAAGAACTTGCAGTACATATGAACAATGGAGTATTACTCAGCCATGAAATGAAGGAAATGAGTCCATTTGCAGCACTCGGATGGACCTAGGTAGAACCATACTGGATGACAAACGTCCGAGAAAGAGAAATATCATACGATATCACTTATAGGCACAATCTAAAATTTGATACAAATGAGCCAACTTCCATAACAGAAACACAGTCACAGATTTGGAAACCAAACGTATGGCTACCAGTGGGGAAAGTCAGCGGGAGAGGCATCAACCTGGAGTTGGAAATTGGCATACATACCGTTACATACAGAAAATGTTTAATGAATAAGGACCTGCTTTTAGCACATAGAATTTGACTCAATGCACTGTAACGGACGAAAAGAATATGTAAGCTTGGTAGTAATCCGCACAAAAGTACAGAAAACTCTGTGCATAAGAGAAGCAAGTACGAGTTCACCAGAAAGGAACACAACATTGCAAATGTGCTATATCCCGTTATGAAAATAAAGAACAAAAGGGGCGTGTGAATGGTTACTAAATTCGTTCAGCAGCAGAGACCCACCCAGCTGTCACATCCCTGCAGCCAGAGCAGGCTTGGGTCCCAAGGCTTGACTTTCGTGGGACTGAGGGACCTGGTGAGGATGTGCCAGCTATTGCAGCCCCATTGGAGATGTGCTGCCTGATCCCCACTCCAGGTGCCGAAATCTCCCGGGGCAGGGGAGCCAAGCTACAGCTAAACATGCCTGGGACACCCAAAGGATGGTAGAACCTCTGGGCGGGAAGATGTTTGAAAAGTCACCTAACCTCCACATTTCCTGATGCTGTGACTTCCACCTGCAGCCTCTTTCCTTAAGCTCTCCCCACCGTGGGAAGACAATACCCTCAAAACCCGGGTTTCAACAGCTTGGATTTTGTTCCCTGGATGAAGGTTACGGGGGGTAGAACTCAGACACAAGCCCTAGGGTGTTTGCACAGGCACAGGCCATCTAATTTCAAAGCAGGGACAGGACTTTTCCAAAGGCTCCGGCTCCCCCAGGTACACGAGAGGGGCTTAAGAAATGCTGCCGCCTTGTGGCCGCTTCCCGTAACAACAACCAGAAAACCGGTGCTCAGGGGCACTGCAAAGTACGTGGCCTGCAGTGCTGTAAAGAACATCTGACCTCGCTCAATGTCTTGGGGTAGTTGACCGAAAAGGACGTGAAAACAAGGCGCAATTGCAGCAAATGCATTAAAACAAATAGGATTTACTGGCACATTAAAGCACGTAAAAACCTGCTTAATAGCACCAGTGACTCGGTTGGACAAACGGGGCGTTCGGGTTTTTCCAGTGTGTATTACAGCAAACACCGAAGGCCCTTTTTGGCAATCGAATATTCCGAAAATGCAAATCAACTCGACAGAGAGGTATCATCTCTCACCATTCAGAATGACCATCATCACCAAGTCTAACAGCACGAAATGCTGGAGGGGGCGTGGAAAAAAAGCCAACCGTGCCCAGATGATGATGGGAAGGTAAATTGCTAACAGCCACTCTGGAGAAGAGTTTGGAGCTTCCTAAACATCTAAAATCTAGAGCTACAGAGGATCCGGCAATTCCACTGTGGGCCGTATATCCTGGGAAAGTCAGTATCGAAGGACACTTGTACTGCGATATTTAGTGCAGCCCTCTTTTCAAGAGCATAGACTTGCAAGCAAACTAATTGTCTTAGAAAGGAACAATGGATAAAGTACTTGCGGTACATATGAACAGTGGAATATTACTCAGCCATGAAATGAAGGAAATGAGTCCATTTGCAGCACTCGGATGGACCTAGGTAGAGTCATACTGGATGACAAACGTCCGAGAAAGAGAAATATCATACGATATCACTTATAGGCACAATCTAAAAATTGATACAAATGAACCAACTTCCATAACAGAAACACAGTCACAAATTTGGAAAGCAAACGTATGGCTACCAGTGAAGAAAGTCAGCGGGAGAGGCATCAACCTGGATTTAGAAATAGGCATACATTCCGTTACATACAGAAAATGATTAATGAGTAAGGACCTGCTTTTAGCACATAGAATTTGACTCAATGCACTGTAACGGACGAAAAGAATATGTAAGCTTGGTAGTAATCGGCACAAAAGTACAGAAAACTCTCTGCATAAGAGAAGCAAGTACGAGTTCACCAGAAAGGAACACAACATTGCAAATCTGCTATATCCCTTTATGAAAATAAAAAACAAAAGGGGGGTGGGAATGGTTACTAAATTCGTTCAGCGGCAGGGACCCACCCAGCTGTCACATCACTGCAGCCAGAGCAGGCTTGGGTCCCAAGGCTTGACTTTCGTGGGCCTGAGGGACCTGGTGAGGATGTGCCAGCTAATGCAGCCCCATTGGAGATGTGCTGCCTGATCCCCACTCCAGGTGCCGAAATCTCCCGGGGCAGGGGAGCCAAGCTACAGCTAAACATGCCTGGGACACCCAAAGGATGGTAGAACCTCTGGGCGGGAAGATGTTTGAAAAGTCACCTAACCTCCACATTTCCTGATGCTGTGATTTCCACCTGCAGTCTCTTTCCTTAATGTCTCCCCACTGTGGGAAGACAATACCCTCAAAACCCGGGTTTCAACAGCTTGGATTTTGTTCCCTGGATAAAGGTTAAGGGGGGAGAGAACTCAGACACAACCCCTAGGGTGTTTGCACAGGCACAGGCCATTTAATATCCAAGAAGGGACAGGACGTTTCCAAAGGCTCAGGTTCCCCCAGGTACACGAGCGGGGCTTAAGAAATGCTGCCGCCTTGTGGCCGCTTCCCGTAACAACAACCTGAAAACCGGTGCTCAGGGGCACTGCAATTCACAAGACCTGCCGGGCTGTAAATGACACCTGCCCTCGCTCAACATCTTGAGGTAAGTGTTCGAAAAGGATGCGAAAACAAGGCAGAATTGCAGGAAACGCAATCATCAGGTACGTGTTACTGGCACGTTAAAGCACATTAAAAAGCTGCTAATAGCACCACTGACTGGGTTGGAAAAAAGGGGGTTTGGGTTTTTACCTGATGTATTATGGAAAACGCCGAAGACCCTTTGTGGACAATCCAGTATCCGGTAATGCAAATTAACTCGACAGAGGGGTATCATCTCTCACCATTCAGAATCACGATCATCACCAACTCTAACAGCAAGAAATGTTGGAGGGGGCGTGGCAAAAAAAGCTAACCCTGCCCAGGTGATGGTGGGAAGGTAAATTGCTAACAGCCACTCTGGAGAAGAGTTTGCAGCTTCCTAAACATCTAAAATCTAGAGCTACAGAGGATCCAGCAATGCCACTCTCGGCCGTATATCCTGGGAAATTCACTATCAAAGGACACATGCACTGCGATATTTAGTGCAGCCCCTTTTCAAGAGCATAGACTTGCAAGCAAAATAATTGTCCTAGAAAGGAACAATGGATAAAGAACTTGCAGTACATATGAACAATGGAGTATTACTCAGCCATGAAATGAATGAAATGAGTCCATTTGCAGCACTCGGATGGACCTAGGTAGAACCATACTGGATGACAAACGTCCGAGAAAGAGAAATATCATACGATATCACTTATAGGCACAATCTAAAATTTGATACAAATGAGCCAACTTCCATAACAGAAACACAGTCACAGATTTGGAAACCAAACGTATGGCTACCAGTGGGGAAAGTCAGCGGGAGAGGCATCAACCTGGAGTTGGAAATTGGCATACATACCGTTACATACAGAAAATGATTAATGAATAAGGACCTGCTTTTAGCACATAGAATTTGACTCAATGCACTGTAACAGACGAAAGGAATATGGAAGCTTGGTACTAATCTGCAGAAAAGTACAGAAAACTCTCTGCATAAGAGAAGCAAGTACGAGTTCACCAGAAAGTAATGCAACATTGCAAATCTGCTATATCCCTTTATGAAAATAAAAAACAAAAGGGGGGTGGGAATGGTTCCTAAATTCGTTCAGCGGCAGGGACCCACCCAGCTGTCACATCCCTGCAGCCAGAGCAGGCTTGGGTCCCAAGGCTTGACTTTCGTGGGACTGAGGGACCTGGTGAGGATGTGCCAGCTAATGCATCCCCATTGGAGTTGTGCTGCCTGATCTCCACTCCAGGTGCCGAAATCTCCCGGGGCAGGGGAGCCAAGCTACAGCTAAACATGCCTGGGACACCCAAAGGATGGTAGAACCTCTGGGCGGGAAGAAGTTTGAAAAGTCACCTAACCTCCACATTTCCTGATGCTGTGATTTCCACCTGCAGTCTCTTTCCTTAATGTCTCCCCACTGTGGGAAGACAATACCCTCAAAACCCGGGTTTCAACAGCTTGGATTTTGTTCCCTGGATAAAGGTTAAGGGGGGAGAGAACTCAGACACAACCCCTAGGGTGTTTGCACAGGCACAGGCCATTTAATATCCAAGAAGGGACAGGACGTTTCCAAAGGCTCCGGTTCCCCCAGGTACACGAGCGGGGCTTAAGAAATGCTGCCGCCTTTTGGCCGCTTCCCGTAACAACAACCTGAAAACCGGTGCTCAGGGGCTCTGCAATTCACAAGACCTGCAGGGCTGTAAATGACACCTGCCCTCGCTCAACATCTTGAGGTAAGTGTTCGAAAAGGATGCGAAAACAAGGCAGAATTGCAGGAAACGCAATCATCAGGTACGTGTTACTGGCACGTTAAAGCACATAAAAAGCTGCTAATAGCACCACTGACTGGGTTGGAAAAAAGGGGGTTTGGGTTTTTACCTGATGTATTATGGAAAACGCTGAAGACCCTTTGTGGCCAATCCAGTATCCGGTAATGCAAATTAACTCGACAGAGAGGTATCATCTCTCACCATTCAGAATCACGATCATCACAAACTCTAACAGCAAGGAACGCTGGAGGGGGCGTGGGAAAAAAAGCTAACCCTGCCCAGGTGATGGTGGGAAGGTAAATTGCTAACAGCCACTCTGGAGAAGAGCTTGCAGCTTCCTAAACATCTAAAATCTAGAGCTACAGAGGATCCAGCAATGCCACTCTCGGCCGTATATCCTGGGAAATTCACTATCAAAGGACACATGCACTGCGATATTTAGTGCAGCCCCTTTTCAAGAGCATAGACTTGCAAGCAAAATAATTGTCCTAGAAAGGAACAATGGATAAAGAACTTGCAGTACATATGAACAATGGAGAATTACTCAGCCATGAAATGAAGGAAATGAGTCCATTTGCAGCACTCGGATGGACCTAGGTAGAACCATACTGGATGACAAACGTCCGAGAAAGAGAAATATCATACGATATCACTTATAGGCACAATCTAAAATTTGATACAAATGAGCCAACTTCCATAACAGAAACACAGTCACAGATTTGGAAACCAAACGTATGGCTACCAGTGGGGAAAGTCAGCGGGAGAGGCATCAACCTGGAGTTGGAAATTGGCATACATACCGTTACATACAGAAAATGTTTAATGAATAAGGACCTGCTTTTAGCACATAGAATTTGACTCAATGCACTGTAACGGACGAAAAGAATATGTAAGCTTGGTAGTAATCCGCACAAAAGTACAGAAAACTCTGTGCATAAGAGAAGCAAGTACGAGTTCACCAGAAAGGAACACAACATAGCAAATCTGCTATATCCCGTTATGAAAATAAAAAACAACAGGGGGATGGGAATGGTTACTAAATTCGTTCAGAGGCAGAGACCCACCCAGCTGTCACATCCCTGCAGCCAGAGCAGGCTTGGGTCCCAAGGCTTGACTTTCGTGGGACTGAGGGACCTGGTGAGGATGTGCCAGCTAATGCAGCCCCATTGGAGATGTGCTGCCTGATCCCCACTCCAGGTGCCGAAATCTCCCAGGGCAGGGGAGCCAAGCTACAGCTAAACATGCCTGGGACAGCCAAAGGATGTTAGAACCTCTGGGCGGGAAGATATTTGAAAAGTCACCTAACCTCCACATTTCCTGATGCTGTGATTTCCACCTGCAGTCTCTTTCCTTAAGGTCTCCCCACCGTGGGAAAACAATACCCTCAAAACCCGGGTTTCAACAGCTTGGATTTTGTTCCCTGGATAAAGGTTAAGGGGGGGAGAACTCAGACACAAGCCCTTGGGTGTTTGCACAGGCACAGGCCATCTAATTTCAAAGCAGGGACAGGACTTTTCCAAAGGCTCCAGTTCCCCCAGGTACACGAGAGGGGCTTAAGAAATGCTGCCGCCTTGTGGCTGCTTCCCGTAACAACAACCAGAAAACCGGTGCTCAGGGGCACTGCAAATTACATGGCCTTCAGTGCTGTAAAGAACGTCTGACCTCGCTCAATGTCTTGGGGTAGTTGACCGAAAAGGACGTGAAAACAAGGCGCAATTGCAGCAAATGCATTAAAACAAATAGGATTTACTGGCACATTAAAGCACGTAAAAACCTGCTTAATTGCACCAGTGACTCGGTTGGACAAACGGGGCGTTCGGGTTTTTCCAGTGTGTATTACAGCAAACACCGAAGGCCCTTTTTGGCAATTGAATATTCCGGTAATGCAAATCAGCTCCACAGAGAGGTATCATCTCTCACCATTCAGAATGACCATCATCACCAAGTCTAACAGCAAGAAATGCTGGAGGGGGCGTGGAAAAAGCTAACCCTGCCCAGATGATGATGGGAAGGTAAATTGCTAACAGCCACTCCGGATAACAGTTTGGAGTTTCTTAAACCTCTAAAATCTAGAGCTACAGAGGATCCGGAAATTCCACTCTGGAGCATATATCCTGGGAGAGCCCAGTAATCAAAGGATACACGCACCGCAATATTTAGTGCAGCCCTGTTTTCAAGAGCATAGACTTGCAAGGAAACTAATGGTCCTAGAAAGGAACAATGGATAAAGGACTTGCAGTACATATGAACACTGGAATATTACTCAGCCATGAAATGAAGGAAATGAGTCCATTTGCAGCACTCGGATGGACCTAGGTAGAATCATACTGGATGACAAACGTCCGAGAAAGAGAAATATCATACGATATCACTTATAGGCACAATCTAAAATTTGATACAAATGAGCCAACTTCCATAACAGAAACACAGTCACAGATTTGGAAACCAAACGTATGGCTACCAGTGGGGAAAGTCAGCGGGAGACGCATCAACCTGGAGTTGGAAATTGGCATACATACTGTTACATACAGAAAATGACTAATGAATAAGGACCTGCTTTTAGCACATAGAATTTGACTCAATGCACTGTAACGGACGAAAAGAATATGTAAGCTTGGTAGGAATCCGCACAAAAGTACAGAAAACTCTCTGCATAAGAGAAGCAAGTACGAGTTCACCAGAAAGTAATGCAACATTGCAAATCTGCTATATCCCTTTATGAAAATAAAAAACAAAAGGGGGGTGGGAATGGTTCCTAAATTCGTTCAGCGGCAGGGACCCACCCAGCTGTCACATCCCTGCAGCCAGAGCAGGCTTGGGTCCCAAGGCTTGACTTTCGTGGGACTGAGGGACCTGTTGAGGATGTGCCAGCTAATGCAGCCCCATTGGAGTTGTGCTGCCTGATCCCCACTCCAGGTGCCGAAATCTCCCAGGGCAGGGGAGCCAAGCTACAGCTAAACATGCCTGGGACACCCAAAGGATGGTAGAACCTCTGGGCGGGAAGATGTTTGAAAAGTCACCTAACCTCCACATTTCCTGATGCTGTGATTTCCACCTGCAGTCTCTTTCCTTAATGTCTCCCCACTGTGGGAAGACAATACCCTCAAAACCCGGGTTTCAACAGCTTGGATTTTGTTCCCTGGATAAAGGTTAAGGGGGGGAGAACTCAGACACAAGCCCTAGGGTGTTTGCACAGGCACAGGCCATCTAATTTCCAAGCAGGGACAGGACGTTTCCAAAGGCTCAGGTTCCCGCAGGTACACGAGTGGGGCTAAATAAATGCTGCCGCCTTGTGGCCGCTTCCCGTAATAACAACCAGAGAACCGGTGCTCAGGGGCACTGCAAATTACATGGTCTGCAGTGCTGTAAAGAACATCTGACGTCGCTCAATGTCTTCGGGTAGGTGATCGAAAAGGATGTGAAAACAAGGCGCAATTGCAGCAAATGCATTAAAACAAATAGGATTTACTGGCACATTAAAGCACGTAAAAACCTGCTTAATAGCACCAGTGACTCGGTTGGACAAACGGGGCGTTCGGGTTTTTCCAGTGTGTATTACAGCAAACACCGAAGGCCGTTTTTGGCAATCGAATATTCCGGTAATGCAAATCAACTCCACAGAGAGGTATCATCTCTCACCATTCAGAATGACCATCATCACCAAGTCTAACAGCAAGAAATGCTGGAGGGGGCGTGGAAAAAGCTAATCCTGCCCAGATGATGATGGGAAGGTAAATTGCTAACAGCCATTCCGGAGAACAGTTTGGAGTTTCTTAAACCTCTAAAATCTAGAGCTACAGAGGATCTGGAAATTCCACTCTGGAGCATATATCCTGGGAGAGCCAGTAATCAAAGGATACACGCACCGCAATATTTAGCGCAGCCCTGTTTTCAAGAGCAAAGACTTGCAAGGAAACTAATTGTCCTAGAAAGGAACAATGGATAAAGGACTTGCGGTACATATGAACACTGGAATATTACTCAGCCATGAAATGAAGGAAATGAGTCCATTTGCAGCACTCGGATGGACCTAGGTAGAATCATACTGGATGACAAACGTCCGAGAAAGAGAAATATCATACGATACCACTTATAGGCACAATCTAAAATTTGATACAAATGAGCCAACTTCCATAACAGAAACACAGTCACAGATTTGGCAAGCAAACGTATGGCTACGAGTGGGGAAAGTCAGCGGGAGACGCATCAACCTGGAGTTGGAAATTGGCATACATACCGTTACATACAGAAAATGATTAATGAATAAGGATCTGCTTTTAGCACATAGAATTTGACTCAATGCACTGTAACGGACGAAAAGAATATGTAAGCTTGGTAGTAATCCGCACAAAAGTACAGAAAACTCTCTGCATAAGAGAAGCAAGTACGAGTTCACCAGAAAGTAATGCAACATTGCAAATCTGCTATATCCCTTTATGAAAATAAAAAACAAAAGGGGGGTGGGAATGGTTCCTAAATTCGTTCAGCGGCAGGGACCCACCCAGCTGTCACATCCCTGCAGCCAGAGCAGGCTTGGGTCCCAAGGCTTGACTTTCATGGGACTGAGGGACCTGGTGAGGATGTGCCAGCTAATGCAGCCCCATTGGAGTTGTGCTGCCTGATCCCCACTCCAGGTGCCGAAATCTCCCAGGGCAGGGGAGCCAAGCTACAGCTAAACATGCCTGGGACACCCAAAGGATGGTAGAACCTCTGGGCGGGAAGATGTTTGAAAAGTCACCTAACCTCCACATTTCCTGATGCTGTGATTTCCACCTGCAGTCTCTTTCCTTAATGTCTCCCCACTGTGGGAAGACAATACCCTCAAAACCCGGGTTTCAACAGCTTGGATTTTGTTCCCTGGATAAAGGTTAAGGGGGGAGAGAACTCAGACACAACCCCTAGGGTGTTTGCACAGGCACAGGCCATTTAATATCCAAGAAGGGACAGGACGTTTCCAAAGGCTCCGGTTCCCCCAGGTACACGAGCGGGGCTTAAGAAATGCTGCCGCCTTTTGGCCGCTTCCCGTAACAACAACCTGAAAACCGGTGCTCAGGGGCTCTGCAATTCACAAGACCTGCAGGGCTGTAAATGACACCTGCCCTCGCTCAACATCTTGAGGTAAGTGTTCGAAAAGGATGCGAAAACAAGGCAGAATTGCAGGAAACGCCATCATCAGGTACGTGTTACTGGCACGTTAAAGCACATAAAAAGCTGCTAATAGCACCACTGACTGGGTTGGAAAAAAGGGGGTTTGGGTTTTTACCTGATGTATTATGGAAAACGCCGAAGACCCTTTGTGGCCAATCCAGTATCCGGTAATGCAAATTAACTCGACAGAGAGGTATCATCTCTCACCATTCAGAATCACGATCATCACCAACTCTAACAGCAAGAAATGCTGGAGGGGGCGTGGGAAAAAAAGCTAACCCTGCCCAGGTGATGGTGGGAAGGTAAATTGCTAACAGCCACTCTGGAGAAGAGTTTGCAGCTTCCTAAACATCTAAAATCTAGAGCTACAGAGGATCCAGCAATGCCACTCTCGGCCGTATATCCTGGGAAATTCACTATCAAAGGACACATGCACTGCGATATTTAGTGCAGCCCCTTTTCAAGAGCATAGACTTGCAAGCAAAATAATTGTCCTAGAAAGGAACAATGGATAAAGAACTTGCAGTACATATGAACAATGGAGAATTACTCAGCCATGAAATGAAGGAAATGAGTCCATTTGCAGCACTCGGATGGACCTAGGTAGAACCATACTGGATGACAAACGTCCGAGAAAGAGAAATATCATACGATATCACTTATAGGCACAATCTAAAATTTGATACAAATGAGCCAACTTCCATAACAGAAACACAGTCACAGATTTGGAAACCAAACGTATGGCTACCAGTGGGGAAAGTCAGCGGGAGAGGCATCAACCTGGAGTTGGAAACTGGCATACATACCGTTACATACAGAAAATGATTAATGAATAAGGACCTGCTTTTAGCACATAGAATTTGACTCAATGCACTGTAACGGACGAAAAGAATATGTAAGCTTGGTAGTAATCCGCACAAAAGTACAGAAAACTCTCTGCATAAGAGAAGCAAGTACGAGTTCACCAGAAAGGAACACAACATTGCAAATGTGCTATATCCCGTTATGAAAATAAAGAACAAAAGGGGGGTGGGAATGGTTACTAAATTCGTTCAGCAGCAGAGACCCACCCAGCTGTCACATCCCTGCAGCCAGAGCAGGCTTGGGTCCCAAGGCTTGACTTTCGTGGGACTGAGGGACCTGGTGAGGATGTGCCAGCTAATGCAGCCCCATTGGAGATGTGCTGCCTGATCCCCACTCCAGGTGCCGAAATCTCCCGGTTCAGGGGAGCCAAGCTACAGCTAAACATGCCTGGGACACCCAAAGGATGGTAGAACCTCTGGGCGGGAAGATGTTTGAAAAGTCACCTAACCTCCACATTTCCTGATGCTGTGACTTCCACCTGCAGCCTCTTTCCTTAAGGTCTCCCCACCGTGGGAAGACAATACCCTCAAAACCCGGGTTTCAACAGCTTGGATTTTGTTCCCTGGATGAAGGTTACGGGAGGGAGAACTCAGACACAAACCCTAGGGTGTTTGCACAGGCACAGGCCATCTAATTTCAAAGCAGGGACAGGACTTTTCCAAAGGCTCCGGTTCCCCCAGGTACACGAGAGGGGCTTAAGAAATGCTGCCGCCTTGTGGCCGCTTCCCGTAACAACAACCAGAAAACAGGTGCTCAGGGGCACTGCAAATTACATGGCCTGCAGTGCTGTAAAGAACGTCTGACCTCGCTCAATGTCTTGGGGTAGTTGACCGAAAAGGACGTGAAAACAAGGCGCAATTGCAGCAAATGCATTAAAACAAATAGGATTTACTGGCACATTAAAGCACGTAAAAACCTGCTTAATTGCACCAGTGACTCGGTTGGACAAACGGGGCGTTCGGGTTTTTCCAGTGTGTATTACAGCAAACACCGAAGGCCCTTTTTGGCAATCGAATATTCCGGTAATGCAAATCAACTCCACAGAGAGGTATCATCTCTCACCATTCAGAATGACCATCATCACCAAGTCTAACAGCAAGAAATGCTGGAGGGGGCGTGGAAAAAGCTAATCCTGCCCAGATGATGATGGGAAGGTAAATTGCTAACAGCCACTCCGGAGAACAGTTTGGAGTTTCTTAAACCTCTAAAATCTAGAGCTACAGAGGATCCGGAAATTCCACTCTGGAGCATATATCCTGGGAGAGCCAGTAATCAAAGGATACACGCACCGCAATATTTAGTGCAGCCCTGTTTTCAAGAGCATAGACTTGCAAGGAAACTAATGGTCCTAGAAAGGAACAATGGATAAAGGACTTGCAGTACATATGAACACTGGAGAATTACTCAGCCATGAAATGAAGGAAATGAGTCCATTTGCAGCACTCGGATGGACCTAGGTAGAACCATACTGGATGACAAACGTCCGAGAAAGAGAAATATCATACGATATCACTTATAGGCACAATCTAAAATTTGATACAAATGAGCCAACTTCCATAACAGAAACACAGTCACAGATTTGGAAACCAAACGTATGGCTACCAGTGGGGAAAGTCAGCGGGAGAGGCATCAACCTGGAGTTGGAAATTGGCATACATACCGTTACATACAGAAAATGTTTAATGAATAAGGACCTGCTTTTAGCACATAGAATTTGACTCAATGCACTGTAACAGACGAAAGGAATATGGAAGCTTGGTACTAATATGCAGAAAAGTACAGAAAACTCTCTGCATAAGAGAAGCAAGTACGAGTTCACCAGAAAGGAACACAACATAGCAAATCTGCTATATCCCGTTATGAAAATAAAAAATAACAGGGGGATGGGAATGGTTACTAAATTCGTTCAGAGGCAGAGACCCACCCAGCTGTCACATCCCTGCAGCCAGAGCAGGCTTGGGTCCCAAGGCTTGACTTTCGTGGGACTGAGGGACCTGGTGAGGATGTGCCAGCTAATGCAGCCCCATTGGAGATGTGCTGCCTGATCCCCACTCCAGGTGCCGAAATCTCCCAGGGCAGGGGAGCGAAGCTACAGCTAAACATGCCTGGGACAGCCAAAGGATGGTAGAACCTCTGGGCGGGAAGATATTTGAAAAGTCACCTAACCTCCACATTTCCTGATGCTGTGATTTCCACCTGCAGTCTCTTTCCTTAAGGTCTCCCCACCGTGGGAAGACAATACCCTCAAAACCCGGGTTTCAACAGCTTGGATTTTGTTCCCTGGATAAAGGTTAAGGGGGGGAGAACTCAGACACAAGCCCTAGGGTGTTTGCACAGGCACAGGCCATCTAATTTCCAAGTAGGGACAGGACGTTTCCAAAGGCTCAGGTTCCCCCAGGTACACGAGTGGGGCTAAAGTAATGCTGCCGCCTTGTGGCCGCTTCCCGTAATAACAACCAGAGAACCGGTGCTCAGGGGCACTGCAAATTACATGGTCTGCAGTGCTGTAAAGAACATCTGACCTCGCTCAATGTCTTCGGGTAGGTGATCGAAAAGGACGTGAAAACAAGGCGCAATTGCAGCAAATGCATTAAAACAAATAGCATTTACTGGCACATTAAAGCATGTAAAAACCTGCTTAATAGCACCAGTGACTCGGTTGGACAAACGGGGCGTTCGGGTTTTTCCAGTGTGTATTACAGCAAACACCGAAGGCCCTTTTTGGCAATCGAATATTCCGGTAATGCAAATCAACTCCACAGAGAGGTATCATCTCTCACCATTCAGAATGACCATCATCACCAAGTCTAACAGCAAGAAATGCTGGAGGGGGCGTGGAAAAAGCTAACCCTGCCCAGATGATGATGGGAAGGTAAATTGCTAACACAGCCACTCCGGAGAACAGTTTGGAGTTTCTTAAACCTCTAAAATCTAGAGCTACAGAGGATCCGGAAATTCCACTCTGGAGCATATATCCTGGGAGAGCCAGTAATCAAAGGATACACGCACCGCAATATTTAGTGCAGCCCTGTTTTCAAGAGCATAGACTTGCAAGGAAACTAATGGTCCTAGAAAGGAACAATGGATAAAGGACTTGCAGTACATATGAACACTGGAATATTACTCAGCCATGAAATGAAGGAAATGAGTCCATTTGCAGCACTCGGATGGACCTAGGTAGAATCATACTGGATGACAAACGTCCGAGAAAGAGAAATATCATACGATATCACTTATAGGCACAATCTAAAATTTAATACAAATGAGCCAACTTCCATAACAGAAACACAGTCACAGATTTGGAAAGCAAACGTATGGCTACGAGTGGGGAAAGTCAGCGGGAGACGCATCAACCTGGAGTTGGAAATTGGCATACATACCGTTACATACAGAAAATGATTAATGAATAAGGACCTGCTTTTAGCACATAGAATTTGACTCAATGCACTGTAACGGACGAAAAGAATATGTAAGCTTGGTAGTAATCCGCACAAAAGTACAGAAAACTCTCTGCATAAGAGAAGCAAGTACGAATTCACCAGAAAGGAACGCAACTTTGCAAACCTGCTATATCCCTTTATGAAAATAAAGAACAAAAGGGGGGTGGGAATGGTTCCTAAATTCGTTCAGCGGCAGGGACCCACCCAGCTGTCACATCCCTGCAGCCAGAGCAGGCTTGGGTCCCAAGGCTTGACTTTCGTGGGACTGAGGGACCTGGTGAGGATGTGCCAGCTAATGCAGCCCCATTGGAGTTGTGCTGCCTGATCCCCACTCCAGGTGCCGAAATCTCCCGGGGCAGGGGAGCCAAGCTACAGCTAAACATGCCTGGGACACCCAAAGGATGGTAGAACCTCTGGGCGGGAAGATGTTTGAAAAGTCACCTAACCTCCACATTTCCTGATGCTGTGATTTCCACCTGCAGTCTCTTTCCTTAATGTCTCCCCACTGTGGGAAGACAATACCCTCAAAACCCGGGTTTCAACAGCTTGGATTTTGTTCCCTGGATAAAGGTTAAGGGGGGAGAGAACTCAGACACAACCCCTAGGGTGTTTGCACAGGCACAGGCCATTTAATATCCAAGAAGGGACAGGACGTTTCCAAAGGCTCAGGTTCCCCCAGGTACACGAGCGGGGCTTAAGAAATGCTGCCGCCTTTTGGCCGCTTCCCGTAACAACAACCTGAAAACCGGTGCTCAGGGGCTCTGCAATTCACAAGACCTGCAGGGCTGTAAATGACACCTGCCCTCGCTCAACATCTTGAGGTAAGTGTTCGAAAAGGATGCGAAAACAAGGCAGAATTGCAGGAAACGCAATCATCAGGTACGTGTTACTGGCACGTTAAAGCACATAAAAAGCTGCTAATAGCACCACTGACTGGGTTGGAAAAAAGGGGGTTTGGGTTTTTACCTGATGTATTATGGAAAACGCCGAAGACCCTTTGTGGCCAATCCAGTATCCGGTAATGCAAATTAACTCGACAGAGAGGTATCATCTCTCACCATTCAGAATCACGATCATCACCAACTCTAACAGCAAGAAATGCTGGAGGGGGCGTGGGAAAAAAAGCTAACCCTGCCCAGGTGATGGTGGGAAGGTAAATTGCTAACAGCCACTCTGGAGAAGAGTTTGCAGCTTCCTAAACATCTAAAATCTAGAGCTACAGAGGATCCAGCAATGCCACTCTCGGCCGTATATCCTGGGAAATTCACTATCAAAGGACACATGCACTGCGATATTTAGTGCAGCCCCTTTTCAAGAGCATAGACTTGCAAGCAAAATAATTGTCCTAGAAAGGAACAATGGATAAAGAACTTGCAGTACATATGAACAATGGAGAATTACTCAGCCATGAAATGAAGGAAATGAGTCCATTTGCAGCACTCGGATGGACCTAGGTAGAACCATACTGGATGACAAACGTCCGAGAAAGAGAAATATCATACGATATCACTTATAGGCACAATCTAAAATTTGATACAAATGAGCCAACTTCCATAACAGAAACACAGTCACAGATTTGGAAACCAAACGTATGGCTACCAGTGGGGAAAGTCAGCGGGAGAGGCATCAACCTGGAGTTGGAAAATGGCATACATACCGTTACATACAGAAAATGATTAATGAATAAGGACCTGCTTTTAGCACATAGAATTTGACTCAATGCACTGTAACGGACGAAAAGAATATGTAAGCTTGGTAGTAATCCGCACAAAAGTACAGAAAACTCTCTGCATAAGAGAAGCAAGTACGAGTTCACCAGAAAGGAACACAACATTGCAAATGTGCTATATCCCGTTATGAAAATAAAGAACAAAAGGGGGGTGGGAATGGTTACTAAATTCGTTCAGCAGCAGAGACCCACCCAGCTGTCACATCCCTGCAGCCAGAGCAGGCTTGGGTCCCAAGGCTTGACTTTCGTGGGACTGAGGGACCTGGTGAGGATGTGCCAGCTAATGCAGCCCCATTGGAGATGTGCTGCCTGATCCCCACTCCAGGTGCCGAAATCTCCCGGGGCAGGGGAGCCAAGCTACAGCTAAACATGCCTGGGACACCCAAAGGATGGTAGAACCTCTGGGCGGGAAGATGTTTGAAAAGTCACCTAACCTCCACATTTCCTGATGCTGTGACTTCCACCTGCAGCCTCTTTCCTTAAGGTCTCCCCACCGTGGGAAGACAATACCCTCAAAACCCGGGTTTCAACAGCTTGGATTTTGTTCCCTGGATGAAGGTTACGGGAGGAAGAACTCAGACACAAGCCCTAGGGTGTTTGCACAGGCACAGGCCATCTAATTTCCAAGCAGGGACAGGACGTTTCCAAAGGCTCAGGTTCCCGCAGGTACACGAGTGGGGCTAAATAAATGCTGCCGCCTTGTGGCCGCTTCCCGTAATAACAACCAGAGAACCGGTGCTCAGGGGCACTGCAAATTACATGGTCTGCAGTGCTGTAAAGAACATCTGACGTCGCTCAATGTCTTCGGGTAGGTGATCGAAAAGGATGTGAAAACAAGGCGCAATTGCAGCAAATGCATTAAAACAAATAGGATTTACTGGCACATTAAAGCACGTAAAAACCTGCTTAACAGCACCAGTGACTCGGTTGGACAAACGGGGCGTTCGGGTTTTTCCAGTGTGTATTACAGCAAACACCGAAGGCCCTTTTTGGCAATCGAATATTCCGGTAATGCAAATCAACTCCACAGAGAGGTATCATCTCTCACCATTCAGAATGACCATCATCACCAAGTCTAACAGCAAGAAATGCTGGAGGGGGCGTGGAAAAAGCTAATGCTGCCCAGATGATGATGGGAAGGTAAATTGCTAACAGCCATTCCGGAGAACAGTTTGGAGTTTCTTAAACCTCTAAAATCTAGAGCTACAGAGGATCTGGAAATTCCACTCTGGAGCATATATCCTGGGAGAGCCAGTAATCAAAGGATACACGCACCGCAATATTTAGTGCAGCCCTGTTTTCAAGAGCAAAGACTTGCAAGGAAACTAATTGTCCTAGAAAGGAACAATGGATAAAGGACTTGCGGTACATATGAACACTGGAATATTACTCAGCCATGAAATGAAGGAAATGAGTCCATTTGCAGCACTCGGATGGACCTAGGTAGAATCATACTGGATGACAAACGTCCGAGAAAGAGAAATATCATACGATACCACTTATAGGCACAATCTAAAATTTGATACAAATGAGCCAACTTCCATAACAGAAACACAGTCACAGATTTGGCAAGCAAACGTATGGCTACGAGTGGGGAAAGTCAGCGGGAGACGCATCAACCTGGAGTTGGAAATTGGCATACATACCGTTACATACAGAAAATGATTAATGAATAAGGATCTGCTTTTAGCACATAGAATTTGACTCAATGCACTGTAACGGACGAAAAGAATATGTAAGCTTGGTAGTAATCCGCACAAAAGTACAGAAAACTCTCTGCATAAGAGAAGCAAGTACGAGTTCACCAGAAAGTAATGCAACATTGCAAATCTGCTATATCCCTTTATGAAAATAAAAAACAAAAGGGGGGTGGGAATGGTTCCTAAATTCGTTCAGCGGAAGGGACCCACCCAGCTGTCACATCCCTGCAGCCAGAGAAGGCTTGGGTCCCAAGGCTTGACTTTCGTGGGACTGAGGGACCTGGTGAGGATGTGCCAGCTAATGCAGCCCCATTGGAGTTGTGCTGCCTGATCCCCACTCCAGGTGCCGAAATCTCCCAGGGCAGGGGAGCCAAGCTACAGCTAAACATGCCTGGGACACCCAAAGGATGGTAGAACCTCTGGGCGGGAAGATGTTTGAAAAGTCACCTAACCTCCACATTTCCTGATGCTGTGATTTCCACCTGCAGTCTCTTTCCTTAATGTCTCCCCACTGTGGGAAGACAATACCCTCAAAACCCGGGTTTCAACAGCTTGGATTTTGTTCCCTGGATAAAGGTTAAGGGGGGAGAGAACTCAGACACAACCCCTAGGGTGTTTGCACAGGCACAGGCCATTTAATATCCAAGAAGGGACAGGACGTTTCCAAAGGCTCCGGTTCCCCCAGGTACACGAGCGGGGCTTAAGAAATGCTGCCGCCTTTTGGCCGCTTCCCGTAACAACAACCTGAAAACCGGTGCTCAGGGGCTCTGCAATTCACAAGACCTGCAGGGCTGTAAATGACACCTGCCCTCGCTCAACATCTTGAGGTAAGTGTTCGAAAAGGATGCGAAAACAAGGCAGAATTGCAGGAAACGCCATCATCAGGTACGTGTTACTGGCACGTTAAAGCACATAAAAAGCTGCTAATAGCACCACTGACTGGGTTGGAAAAAAGGGGGTTTGGGTTTTTACCTGATGTATTATGGAAAACGCCGAAGACCCTTTGTGGCCAATCCAGTATCCGGTAATGCAAATTAACTCGACAGAGAGGTATCATCTCTCACCATTCAGAATCACGATCATCACCAACTCTAACAGCAAGAAATGCTGGAGGGGGCGTGGGAAAAAAAGCTAACCCTGCCCAGGTGATGGTGGGAAGGTAAATTGCTAACAGCCACTCTGGAGAAGAGTTTGCAGCTTCCTAAACATCTAAAATCTAGAGCTACAGAGGATCCAGCAATGCCACTCTCGGCCGTATATCCTGGGAAATTCACTATCAAAGGACACATGCACTGCGATATTTAGTGCAGCCCCTTTTCAAGAGCATAGACTTGCAAGCAAAATAATTGTCCTAGAAAGGAACAATGGATAAAGAACTTGCAGTACATATGAACAATGGAGAATTACTCAGCCATGAAATGAAGGAAATGAGTCCATTTGCAGCACTCGGATGGACCTAGGTAGAACCATACTGGATGACAAACGTCCGAGAAAGAGAAATATCATACGATATCACTTATAGGCACAATCTAAAATTTGATACAAATGAGCCAACTTCCATAACAGAAACACAGTCACAGATTTGGAAACCAAACGTATGGCTACCAGTGGGGAAAGTCAGCGGGAGAGGCATCAACCTGGAGTTGGAAACTGGCATACATACCGTTACATACAGAAAATGATTAATGAATAAGGACCTGCTTTTAGCACATAGAATTTGACTCAATGCACTGTAACGGACGAAAAGAATATGTAAGCTTGGTAGTAATCCGCACAAAAGTACAGAAAACTCTCTGCATAAGAGAAGCAAGTACGAGTTCACCAGAAAGGAACACAACATTGCAAATGTGCTATATCCCGTTATGAAAATAAAGAACAAAAGGGGGGTGGGAATGGTTACTAAATTCGTTCAGCAGCAGAGACCCACCCAGCTGTCACATCCCTGCAGCCAGAGCAGGCTTGGGTCCCAAGGCTTGACTTTCGTGGGACTGAGGGACCTGGTGAGGATGTGCCAGCTAATGCAGCCCCATTGGAGATGTGCTGCCTGATCCCCACTCCAGGTGCCGAAATCTCCCGGTTCAGGGGAGCCAAGCTACAGCTAAACATGCCTGGGACACCCAAAGGATGGTAGAACCTCTGGGCGGGAAGATGTTTGAAAAGTCACCTAACCTCCACATTTCCTGATGCTGTGACTTCCACCTGCAGCCTCTTTCCTTAAGGTCTCCCCACCGTGGGAAGACAATACCCTCAAAACCCGGGTTTCAACAGCTTGGATTTTGTTCCCTGGATGAAGGTTACGGGAGGGAGAACTCAGACACAAACCCTAGGGTGTTTGCACAGGCACAGGCCATCTAATTTCAAAGCAGGGACAGGACTTTTCCAAAGGCTCCGGTTCCCCCAGGTACACGAGAGGGGCTTAAGAAATGCTGCCGCCTTGTGGCCGCTTCCCGTAACAACAACCAGAAAACAGGTGCTCAGGGGCACTGCAAATTACATGGCCTGCAGTGCTGTAAAGAACGTCTGACCTCGCTCAATGTCTTGGGGTAGTTGACCGAAAAGGACGTGAAAACAAGGCGCAATTGCAGCAAATGCATTAAAACAAATAGGATTTACTGGCACATTAAAGCACGTAAAAACCTGCTTAATTGCACCAGTGACTCGGTTGGACAAACGGGGCGTTCGGGTTTTTCCAGTGTGTATTACAGCAAACACCGAAGGCCCTTTTTGGCAATCGAATATTCCGGTAATGCAAATCAACTCCACAGAGAGGTATCATCTCTCACCATTCAGAATGACCATCATCACCAAGTCTAACAGCAAGAAATGCTGGAGGGGGCGTGGAAAAAGCTAATCCTGCCCAGATGATGATGGGAAGGTAAATTGCTAACAGCCACTCCGGAGAACAGTTTGGAGTTTCTTAAACCTCTAAAATCTAGAGCTACAGAGGATCCGGAAATTCCACTCTGGAGCATATATCCTGGGAGAGCCAGTAATCAAAGGATACACGCACCGCAATATTTAGTGCAGCCCTGTTTTCAAGAGCATAGACTTGCAAGGAAACTAATGGTCCTAGAAAGGAACAATGGATAAAGGACTTGCAGTACATATGAACACTGGAGAATTACTCAGCCATGAAATGAAGGAAATGAGTCCATTTGCAGCACTCGGATGGACCTAGGTAGAACCATACTGGATGACAAACGTCCGAGAAAGAGAAATATCATACGATATCACTTATAGGCACAATCTAAAATTTGATACAAATGAGCCAACTTCCATAACAGAAACACAGTCACAGATTTGGAAACCAAACGTATGGCTACCAGTGGGGAAAGTCAGCGGGAGAGGCATCAACCTGGAGTTGGAAATTGGCATACATACCGTTACATACAGAAAATGTTTAATGAATAAGGACCTGCTTTTAGCACATAGAATTTGACTCAATGCACTGTAACAGACGAAAGGAATATGGAAGCTTGGTACTAATATGCAGAAAAGTACAGAAAACTCTCTGCATAAGAGAAGCAAGTACGAGTTCACCAGAAAGGAACACAACATAGCAAATCTGCTATATCCCGTTATGAAAATAAAAAATAACAGGGGGATGGGAATGGTTACTAAATTCGTTCAGAGGCAGAGACCCACCCAGCTGTCACATCCCTGCAGCCAGAGCAGGCTTGGGTCCCAAGGCTTGACTTTCGTGGGACTGAGGGACCTGGTGAGGATGTGCCAGCTAATGCAGCCCCATTGGAGATGTGCTGCCTGATCCCCACTCCAGGTGCCGAAATCTCCCAGGGCAGGGGAGCGAAGCTACAGCTAAACATGCCTGGGACAGCCAAAGGATGGTAGAACCTCTGGGCGGGAAGATATTTGAAAAGTCACCTAACCTCCACATTTCCTGATGCTGTGATTTCCACCTGCAGTCTCTTTCCTTAAGGTCTCCCCACCGTGGGAAGACAATACCCTCAAAACCCGGGTTTCAACAGCTTGGATTTTGTTCCCTGGATAAAGGTTAAGGGGGGGAGAACTCAGACACAAGCCCTAGGGTGTTTGCACAGGCACAGGCCATCTAATTTCCAAGTAGGGACAGGACGTTTCCAAAGGCTCAGGTTCCCCCAGGTACACGAGTGGGGCTAAAGTAATGCTGCCGCCTTGTGGCCGCTTCCCGTAATAACAACCAGAGAACCGGTGCTCAGGGGCACTGCAAATTACATGGTCTGCAGTGCTGTAAAGAACATCTGACCTCGCTCAATGTCTTCGGGTAGGTGATCGAAAAGGACGTGAAAACAAGGCGCAATTGCAGCAAATGCATTAAAACAAATAGCATTTACTGGCACATTAAAGCATGTAAAAACCTGCTTAATAGCACCAGTGACTCGGTTGGACAAACGGGGCGTTCGGGTTTTTCCAGTGTGTATTACAGCAAACACCGAAGGCCCTTTTTGGCAATCGAATATTCCGGTAATGCAAATCAACTCCACAGAGAGGTATCATCTCTCACCATTCAGAATGACCATCATCACCAAGTCTAACAGCAAGAAATGCTGGAGGGGGCGTGGAAAAAGCTAACCCTGCCCAGATGATGATGGGAAGGTAAATTGCTAACACAGCCACTCCGGAGAACAGTTTGGAGTTTCTTAAACCTCTAAAATCTAGAGCTACAGAGGATCCGGAAATTCCACTCTGGAGCATATATCCTGGGAGAGCCAGTAATCAAAGGATACACGCACCGCAATATTTAGTGCAGCCCTGTTTTCAAGAGCATAGACTTGCAAGGAAACTAATGGTCCTAGAAAGGAACAATGGATAAAGGACTTGCAGTACATATGAACACTGGAATATTACTCAGCCATGAAATGAAGGAAATGAGTCCATTTGCAGCACTCGGATGGACCTAGGTAGAATCATACTGGATGACAAACGTCCGAGAAAGAGAAATATCATACGATATCACTTATAGGCACAATCTAAAATTTAATACAAATGAGCCAACTTCCATAACAGAAACACAGTCACAGATTTGGAAAGCAAACGTATGGCTACGAGTGGGGAAAGTCAGCGGGAGACGCATCAACCTGGAGTTGGAAATTGGCATACATACCGTTACATACAGAAAATGATTAATGAATAAGGACCTGCTTTTAGCACATAGAATTTGACTCAATGCACTGTAACGGACGAAAAGAATATGTAAGCTTGGTAGTAATCCGCACAAAAGTACAGAAAACTCTCTGCATAAGAGAAGCAAGTACGAATTCACCAGAAAGGAACGCAACTTTGCAAACCTGCTATATCCCTTTATGAAAATAAAGAACAAAAGGGGGGTGGGAATGGTTCCTAAATTCGTTCAGCGGCAGGGACCCACCCAGCTGTCACATCCCTGCAGCCAGAGCAGGCTTGGGTCCCAAGGCTTGACTTTCGTGGGACTGAGGGACCTGGTGAGGATGTGCCAGCTAATGCAGCCCCATTGGAGTTGTGCTGCCTGATCCCCACTCCAGGTGCCGAAATCTCCCGGGGCAGGGGAGCCAAGCTACAGCTAAACATGCCTGGGACACCCAAAGGATGGTAGAACCTCTGGGCGGGAAGATGTTTGAAAAGTCACCTAACCTCCACATTTCCTGATGCTGTGATTTCCACCTGCAGTCTCTTTCCTTAATGTCTCCCCACTGTGGGAAGACAATACCCTCAAAACCCGGGTTTCAACAGCTTGGATTTTGTTCCCTGGATAAAGGTTAAGGGGGGAGAGAACTCAGACACAACCCCTAGGGTGTTTGCACAGGCACAGGCCATTTAATATCCAAGAAGGGACAGGACGTTTCCAAAGGCTCAAGTTCCCCCAGGTACACGAGCGGGGCTTAAGAAATGCTGCCGCCTTTTGGCCGCTTCCCGTAACAACAACCTGAAAACCGGTGCTCAGGGGCTCTGCAATTCACAAGACCTGCAGGGCTGTAAATGACACCTGCCCTCGCTCAACATCTTGAGGTAAGTGTTCGAAAAGGATGCGAAAACAAGGCAGAATTGCAGGAAACGCAATCATCAGGTACGTGTTACTGGCACGTTAAAGCACATAAAAAGCTGCTAATAGCACCACTGACTGGGTTGGAAAAAAGGGGGTTTGGGTTTTTACCTGATGTATTATGGAAAACGCCGAAGACCCTTTGTGGCCAATCCAGTATCCGGTAATGCAAATTAACTCGACAGAGAGGTATCATCTCTCACCATTCAGAATCACGATCATCACCAACTCTAACAGCAAGAAATGCTGGAGGGGGCGTGGGAAAAAAAGCTAACCCTGCCCAGGTGATGGTGGGAAGGTAAATTGCTAACAGCCACTCTGGAGAAGAGTTTGCAGCTTCCTAAACATCTAAAATCTAGAGCTACAGAGGATCCAGCAATGCCACTCTCGGCCGTATATCCTGGGAAATTCACTATCAAAGGACACATGCACTGCGATATTTAGTGCAGCCCCTTTTCAAGAGCATAGACTTGCAAGCAAAATAATTGTCCTAGAAAGGAACAATGGATAAAGAACTTGCAGTACATATGAACAATGGAGAATTACTCAGCCATGAAATGAAGGAAATGAGTCCATTTGCAGCACTCGGATGGACCTAGGTAGAACCATACTGGATGACAAACGTCCGAGAAAGAGAAATATCATACGATATCACTTATAGGCACAATCTAAAATTTGATACAAATGAGCCAACTTCCATAACAGAAACACAGTCACAGATTTGGAAACCAAACGTATGGCTACCAGTGGGGAAAGTCAGCGGGAGAGGCATCAACCTGGAGTTGGAAAATGGCATACATACCGTTACATACAGAAAATGATTAATGAATAAGGACCTGCTTTTAGCACATAGAATTTGACTCAATGCACTGTAACGGACGAAAAGAATATGTAAGCTTGGTAGTAATCCGCACAAAAGTACAGAAAACTCTCTGCATAAGAGAAGCAAGTACGAGTTCACCAGAAAGGAACACAACATTGCAAATGTGCTATATCCCGTTATGAAAATAAAGAACAAAAGGGGGGTGGGAATGGTTACTAAATTCGTTCAGCAGCAGAGACCCACCCAGCTGTCACATCCCTGCAGCCAGAGCAGGCTTGGGTCCCAAGGCTTGACTTTCGTGGGACTGAGGGACCTGGTGAGGATGTGCCAGCTAATGCAGCCCCATTGGAGATGTGCTGCCTGATCCCCACTCCAGGTGCCGAAATCTCCCGGGGCAGGGGAGCCAAGCTACAGCTAAACATGCCTGGGACACCCAAAGGATGGTAGAACCTCTGGGCGGGAAGATGTTTGAAAAGTCACCTAACCTCCACATTTCCTGATGCTGTGACTTCCACCTGCAGCCTCTTTCCTTAAGGTCTCCCCACCGTGGGAAGACAATACCCTCAAAACCCGGGTTTCAACAGCTTGGATTTTGTTCCCTGGATGAAGGTTACGGGAGGAAGAACTCAGACACAAGCCCTAGGGTGTTTGCACAGGCACAGGCCATCTAATTTCCAAGCAGGGACAGGACGTTTCCAAAGGCTCAGGTTCCCGCAGGTACACGAGTGGGGCTAAATAAATGCTGCCGCCTTGTGGCCGCTTCCCGTAATAACAACCAGAGAACCGGTGCTCAGGGGCACTGCAAATTACATGGTCTGCAGTGCTGTAAAGAACATCTGACGTCGCTCAATGTCTTCGGGTAGGTGATCGAAAAGGATGTGAAAACAAGGCGCAATTGCAGCAAATGCATTAAAACAAATAGGATTTACTGGCACATTAAAGCACGTAAAAACCTGCTTAACAGCACCAGTGACTCGGTTGGACAAACGGGGCGTTCGGGTTTTTCCAGTGTGTATTACAGCAAACACCGAAGGCCGTTTTTGGCAATCAAATATTCCGGTAATGCAAATCAACTCCACAGAGAGGTATCATCTCTCACCATTCAGAATGACCATCATCACCAAGTCTAACAGCAAGAAATGCTGGAGGGGGCGTGGAAAAAGCTAATGCTGCCCAGATGATGATGGGAAGGTAAATTGCTAACAGCCATTCCGGAGAACAGTTTGGAGTTTCTTAAACCTCTAAAATCTAGAGCTACAGAGGATCTGGAAATTCCACTCTGGAGCATATATCCTGGGAGAGCCAGTAATCAAAGGATACACGCACCGCAATATTTAGTGCAGCCCTGTTTTCAAGAGCAAAGACTTGCAAGGAAACTAATTGTCCTAGAAAGGAACAATGGATAAAGGACTTGCGGTACATATGAACACTGGAATATTACTCAGCCATGAAATGAAGGAAATGAGTCCATTTGCAGCACTCGGATGGACCTAGGTAGAATCATACTGGATGACAAACGTCCGAGAAAGAGAAATATCATACGATACCACTTATAGGCACAATCTAAAATTTGATACAAATGAGCCAACTTCCATAACAGAAACACAGTCACAGATTTGGCAAGCAAACGTATGGCTACGAGTGGGGAAAGTCAGCGGGAGACGCATCAACCTGGAGTTGGAAATTGGCATACATACCGTTACATACAGAAAATGATTAATGAATAAGGATCTGCTTTTAGCACATAGAATTTGACTCAATGCACTGTAACGGACGAAAAGAATATGTAAGCTTGGTAGTAATCCGCACAAAAGTACAGAAAACTCTCTGCATAAGAGAAGCAAGTACGAGTTCACCAGAAAGTAATGCAACATTGCAAATCTGCTATATCCCTTTATGAAAATAAAAAACAAAAGGGGGGTGGGAATGGTTCCTAAATTCGTTCAGCGGAAGGGACCCACCCAGCTGTCACATCCCTGCAGCCAGAGCAGGCTTGGGTCCCAAGGCTTGACTTTCGTGGGACTGAGGGACCTGGTGAGGATGTGCCAGCTAATGCAGCCCCATTGGAGTTGTGCTGCCTGATCCCCACTCCAGGTGCCGAAATCTCCCAGGGCAGGGGAGCCAAGCTACAGCTAAACATGCCTGGGACACCCAAAGGATGGTAGAACCTCTGGGCGGGAAGATGTTTGAAAAGTCACCTAACCTCCACATTTCCTGATGCTGTGATTTCCACCTGCAGTCTCTTTCCTTAATGTCTCCCCACTGTGGGAAGACAATACCCTCAAAACCCGGGTTTCAACAGCTTGGATTTTGTTCCCTGGATAAAGGTTAAGGGGGGAGAGAACTCAGACACAACCCCTAGGGTGTTTGCACAGGCACAGGCCATTTAATATCCAAGAAGGGACAGGACGTTTCCAAAGGCTCAGGTTCCCCCAGGTACACGAGCGGGGCTTAAGAAATGCTGCCGCCTTTTGGCCGCTTCCCGTAACAACAACCTGAAAACCGGTGCTCAGGGGCTCTGCAATTCACAAGACCTGCAGGGCTGTAAATGACACCTGCCCTCGCTCAACATCTTGAGGTAAGTGTTCGAAAAGGATGCGAAAACAAGGCAGAATTGCAGGAAACGCAATCATCAGGTACGTGTTACTGGCACGTTAAAGCACATAAAAAGCTGCTAATAGCACCACTGACTGGGTTGGAAAAAAGGGGGTTTGGGTTTTTACCTGATGTATTATGGAAAACGCCGAAGACCCTTTGTGGCCAATCCAGTATCCGGTAATGCAAATTAACTCGACAGAGAGGTATCATCTCTCACCATTCAGAATCACGATCATCACCAACTCTAACAGCAAGAAATGCTGGAGGGGGCGTGGGAAAAAAAGCTAACCCTGCCCAGGTGATGGTGGGAAGGTAAATTGCTAACAGCCACTCTGGAGAAGAGTTTGCAGCTTCCTAAACATCTAAAATCTAGAGCTACAGAGGATCCAGCAATGCCACTCTCGGCCGTATATCCTGGGAAATTCACTATCAAAGGACACATGCACTGCGATATTTAGTGCAGCCCCTTTTCAAGAGCATAGACTTGCAAGCAAAATAATTGTCCTAGAAAGGAACAATGGATAAAGAACTTGCAGTACATATGAACAATGGAGAATTACTCAGCCATGAAATGAAGGAAATGAGTCCATTTGCAGCACTCGGATGGACCTAGGTAGAACCATACTGGATGACAAACGTCCGAGAAAGAGAAATATCATACGATATCACTTATAGGCACAATCTAAAATTTGATACAAATGAGCCAACTTCCATAACAGAAACACAGTCACAGATTTGGAAACCAAACGTATGGCTACCAGTGGGGAAAGTCAGCGGGAGAGGCATCAACCTGGAGTTGGAAAATGGCATACATACCGTTACATACAGAAAATGATTAATGAATAAGGACCTGCTTTTAGCACATAGAATTTGACTCAATGCACTGTAACGGACGAAAAGAATATGTAAGCTTGGTAGTAATCCGCACAAAAGTACAGAAAACTCTCTGCATAAGAGAAGCAAGTACGAGTTCACCAGAAAGGAACACAACATTGCAAATGTGCTATATCCCGTTATGAAAATAAAGAACAAAAGGGGGGTGGGAATGGTTACTAAATTCGTTCAGCAGCAGAGACCCACCCAGCTGTCACATCCCTGCAGCCAGAGCAGGCTTGGGTCCCAAGGCTTGACTTTCGTGGGACTGAGGGACCTGGTGAGGATGTGCCAGCTAATGCAGCCCCATTGGAGATGTGCTGCCTGATCCCCACTCCAGGTGCCGAAATCTCCCGGGGCAGGGGAGCCAAGCTACAGCTAAACATGCCTGGGACACCCAAAGGATGGTAGAACCTCTGGGCGGGAAGATGTTTGAAAAGTCACCTAACCTCCACATTTCCTGATGCTGTGACTTCCACCTGCAGCCTCTTTCCTTAAGGTCTCCCCACCGTGGGAAGACAATACCCTCAAAACCCGGGTTTCAACAGCTTGGATTTTGTTCCCTGGATGAAGGTTACGGGAGGAAGAACTCAGACACAAGCCCTAGGGTGTTTGCACAGGCACAGGCCATCTAATTTCCAAGCAGGGACAGGACGTTTCCAAAGGCTCAGGTTCCCGCAGGTACACGAGTGGGGCTAAATAAATGCTGCCGCCTTGTGGCCGCTTCCCGTAATAACAACCAGAGAACCGGTGCTCAGGGGCACTGCAAATTACATGGTCTGCAGTGCTGTAAAGAACATCTGACGTCGCTCAATGTCTTCGGGTAGGTGATCGAAAAGGATGTGAAAACAAGGCGCAATTGCAGCAAATGCATTAAAACAAATAGGATTTACTGGCACATTAAAGCACGTAAAAACCTGCTTAACAGCACCAGTGACTCGGTTGGACAAACGGGGCGTTCGGGTTTTTCCAGTGTGTATTACAGCAAACACCGAAGGCCCTTTTTGGCAATCGAATATTCCGGTAATGCAAATCAACTCCACAGAGAGGTATCATCTCTCACCATTCAGAATGACCATCATCACCAAGTCTAACAGCAAGAAATGCTGGAGGGGGCGTGGAAAAAGCTAATGCTGCCCAGATGATGATGGGAAGGTAAATTGCTAACAGCCATTCCGGAGAACAGTTTGGAGTTTCTTAAACCTCTAAAATCTAGAGCTACAGAGGATCTGGAAATTCCACTCTGGAGCATATATCCTGGGAGAGCCAGTAATCAAAGGATACACGCACCGCAATATTTAGTGCAGCCCTGTTTTCAAGAGCAAAGACTTGCAAGGAAACTAATTGTCCTAGAAAGGAACAATGGATAAAGGACTTGCGGTACATATGAACACTGGAATATTACTCAGCCATGAAATGAAGGAAATGAGTCCATTTGCAGCACTCGGATGGACCTAGGTAGAATCATACTGGATGACAAACGTCCGAGAAAGAGAAATATCATACGATACCACTTATAGGCACAATCTAAAATTTGATACAAATGAGCCAACTTCCATAACAGAAACACAGTCACAGATTTGGCAAGCAAACGTATGGCTACGAGTGGGGAAAGTCAGCGGGAGACGCATCAACCTGGAGTTGGAAATTGGCATACATACCGTTACATACAGAAAATGATTAATGAATAAGGATCTGCTTTTAGCACATAGAATTTGACTCAATGCACTGTAACGGACGAAAAGAATATGTAAGCTTGGTAGTAATCCGCACAAAAGTACAGAAAACTCTCTGCATAAGAGAAGCAAGTACGAGTTCACCAGAAAGTAATGCAACATTGCAAATCTGCTATATCCCTTTATGAAAATAAAAAACAAAAGGGGGGTGGGAATGGTTCCTAAATTCGTTCAGCGGCAGGGACCCACCCAGCTGTCACATCCCTGCAGCCAGAGCAGGCTTGGGTCCCAAGGCTTGACTTTCGTGGGACTGAGGGACCTGGTGAGGATGTGCCAGCTAATGCAGCCCCATTGGAGTTGTGCTGCCTGATCCCCACTCCAGGTGCCGAAATCTCCCAGGGCAGGGGAGCCAAGCTACAGCTAAACATGCCTGGGACACCCAAAGGATGGTAGAACCTCTGGGCGGGAAGATGTTTGAAAAGTCACCTAACCTCCACATTTCCTGATGCTGTGATTTCCACCTGCAGTCTCTTTCCTTAATGTCTCCCCACTGTGGGAAGACAATACCCTCAAAACCCGGGTTTCAACAGCTTGGATTTTGTTCCCTGGATAAAGGTTAAGGGGGGAGAGAACTCAGACACAACCCCTAGGGTGTTTGCACAGGCACAGGCCATTTAATATCCAAGAAGGGACAGGACGTTTCCAAAGGCTCCGGTTCCCCCAGGTACACGAGCGGGGCTTAAGAAATGCTGCCGCCTTTTGGCCGCTTCCCGTAACAACAACCTGAAAACCGGTGCTCAGGGGCTCTGCAATTCACAAGACCTGCAGGGCTGTAAATGACACCTGCCCTCGCTCAACATCTTGAGGTAAGTGTTCGAAAAGGATGCGAAAACAAGGCAGAATTGCAGGAAACGCAATCATCAGGTACGTGTTACTGGCACGTTAAAGCACATAAAAAGCTGCTAATAGCACCACTGACTGGGTTGGAAAAAAGGGGGTTTGGGTTTTTACCTGATGTATTATGGAAAACGCTGAAGACCCTTTGTGGCCAATCCAGTATCCGGTAATGCAAATTAACTCGACAGAGAGGTATCATCTCTCACCATTCAGAATCACGATCATCACAAACTCTAACAGCAAGGAACGCTGGAGGGGGCCTGGGAAAAAAGCTAACCCTGCCCAGGTGATGGTGGGAAGGTAAAGTGCTAACAGCCACTCTGGAGAAGAGCTTGCAGCTTCCTAAACATCTAAAATCTAGAGCTACAGAGGATCCAGCAATGCCACTCTCGGCCGTATATCCTGGGAAATTCACTATCAAAGGACACATGCACTGCGATATTTAGTGCAGCCCCTTTTCAAGAGCATAGACTTGCAAGCAAAATAATTGTCCTAGAAAGGAACAATGGATAAAGAACTTGCAGTACATATGAACAATGGAGTATTACTCAGCCATGAAATGAAGGAAATGAGTCCATTTGCAGCACTCGGATGGACCTAGGTAGAACCATACTGGATGACAAACGTCCGAGAAAGAGAAATATCATACGATATCACTTATAGGCACAATCTAAAATTTGATACAAATGAGCCAACTTCCATAACAGAAACACAGTCACAGATTTGGAAACCAAACGTATGGCTACCAGTGGGGAAAGTCAGCGGGAGAGGCATCAACCTGGAGTTGGAAATTGGCATACATACCGTTACATACAGAAAATGTTTAATGAATAAGGACCTGCTTTTAGCACATAGAATTTGACTCAATGCACTGTAACGGACGAAAAGAATATGTAAGCTTGGTAGTAATCCGCACAAAAGTACAGAAAACTCTGTGCATAAGAGAAGCAAGTACGAGTTCACCAGAAAGGAACACAACATTGCAAATGTGCTATATCCCGTTATGAAAATAAAGAACAAAAGGGGCGTGTGAATGGTTACTAAATTCGTTCAGCAGCAGAGACCCACCCAGCTGTCACATCCCTGCAGCCAGAGCAGGCTTGGGTCCCAAGGCTTGACTTTCGTGGGACTGAGGGACCTGGTGAGGATGTGCCAGCTATTGCAGCCCCATTGGAGATGTGCTGCCTGATCCCCACTCCAGGTGCCGAAATCTCCCGGGGCAGGGGAGCCAAGCTACAGCTAAACATGCCTGGGACACCCAAAGGATGGTAGAACCTCTGGGCGGGAAGATGTTTGAAAAGTCACCTAACCTCCACATTTCCTGATGCTGTGATTTCCACCTGCAGTCTCTTTCCTTAAGGTCTCCCCACCGTGGGAAAACAATACCCTCAAAACCCGGGTTTCAACAGCTTGGATTTTGTTCCCTGGATAAAGGTTAAGGGGGGGAGAACTCAGACACAAGCCCTTGGGTGTTTGCACAGGCACAGGCCATCTAATTTCAAAGCAGGGACAGGACTTTTCCAAAGGCTCCAGTTCCCCCAGGTACACGAGAGGGGCTTAAGAAATGCTGCCGCCTTGTGGCCGCTTCCCGTAACAACAACCAGAAAACCGGTGCTCAGGGGCACTGCAAATTACATGGCCTTCAGTGCTGTAAAGAACGTCTGACCTCGCTCAATGTCTTGGGGTAGTTGACCGAAAAGGACGTGAAAACAAGGCGCAATTGCAGCAAATGCATTAAAACAAATAGGATTTACTGGCACATTAAAGCACGTAAAAACCTGCTTAATTGCACCAGTGACTCGGTTGGACAAACGGGGCGTTCGGGTTTTTCCAGTGTGTATTACAGCAAACACCGAAGGCCCTTTTTGGCAATTGAATATTCCGGTAATGCAAATCAGCTCCACAGAGAGGTATCATCTCTCACCATTCAGAATGACCATCATCACCAAGTCTAACAGCAAGAAATGCTGGAGGGGGCGTGGAAAAAGCTAACCCTGCCCAGATGATGATGGGAAGGTAAATTGCTAACAGCCACTCCGGATAACAGTTTGGAGTTTCTTAAACCTCTAAAATCTAGAGCTACAGAGGATCCGGAAATTCCACTCTGGAGCATATATCCTGGGAGAGCCCAGTAATCAAAGGATACACGCACCGCAATATTTAGTGCAGCCCTGTTTTCAAGAGCATAGACTTGCAAGGAAACTAATGGTCCTAGAAAGGAACAATGGATAAAGGACTTGCAGTACATATGAACACTGGAATATTACTCAGCCATGAAATGAAGGAAATGAGTCCATTTGCAGCACTCGGATGGACCTAGGTAGAATCATACTGGATGACAAACGACCGAGAAAGAGAAATATCATAGGATATCACTTATAGGCACAATCTAAAATTTGATACAAATGAGCCAACTTCCATAACAGAAACACAGTCACAGATTTGGAAAGCAAACGTATGGCTACCAGTGGGGAAAGTCAGCGGGAGACGCATCAACCTGGAGTTGGAAATTGGCATACATACCGTTACATACAGAAAATGACTAATGAATAAGGACCTGCTTTTAGCACATAGAATTTGACTCAATGCACTGTAACGGACGAAAAGAATATGTAAGCTTGGTAGGAATCCGCACAAAAGTACAGAAAACTCTCTGCATAAGAGAAGCAAGTACGAGTTCACCAGAAAGTAATGCAACATTGCAAATCTGCTATATCCCTTTATGAAAATAAAAAACAAAAGGGGGGTGGGAATGGTTCCTAAATTCGTTCAGCGGCAGGGACCCACCCAGCTGTCACATCCCTGCAGCCAGAGCAGGCTTGGGTCCCAAGGCTTGACTTTCGTGGGACTGAGGGACCTGTTGAGGATGTGCCAGCTAATGCAGCCCCATTGGAGTTGTGCTGCCTGATCCCCACTCCAGGTGCCGAAATCTCCCAGGGCAGGGGAGCCAAGCTACAGCTAAACATGCCTGGGACACCCAAAGGATGGTAGAACCTCTGGGCGGGAAGATGTTTGAAAAGTCACCTAACCTCCACATTTCCTGATGCTGTGATTTCCACCTGCAGTCTCTTTCCTTAATGTGTCCCCACTGTGGGAAGACAATACCCTCAAAACCCGGGTTTCAACAGCTTGGATTTTGTTCCCTGGATAAAGGTTAAGGGGGGGAGAACTCAGACACAAGCCCTAGGGTGTTTGCACAGGCACAGGGCATCTAATTTCCAAGCAGGGACAGGACGTTTCCAAAGGCTCAGGTTCCCGCAGGTACACGAGTGGGGCTAAATAAATGCTGCCGCCTTGTGGCCGCTTCCCGTAATAACAACCAGAGAACCGGTGCTCAGGGGCACTGCAAATTACATGGTCTGCAGTGCTGTAAAGAACATCTGACGTCGCTCAATGTCTTCGGGTAGGTGATCGAAAAGGATGTGAAAACAAGGCGCAATTGCAGCAAATGCATTAAAACAAATAGGATTTACTGGCACATTAAAGCACGTAAAAACCTGCTTAATAGCACCAGTGACTCGGTTGGACAAACGGGGCGTTCGGGTTTTTCCAGTGTGTATTACAGCAAACACCGAAGGCCGTTTTTGGCAATCGAATATTCCGGTAATGCAAATCAACTCCACAGAGAGGTATCATCTCTCACCATTCAGAATGACCATCATCACCAAGTCTAACAGCAAGAAATGCTGGAGGGGGCGTGGAAAAAGCTAATCCTGCCCAGATGATGATGGGAAGGTAAATTGCTAACAGCCATTCCGGAGAACAGTTTGGAGTTTCTTAAACCTCTAAAATCTAGAGCTACAGAGGATCTGGAAATTCCACTCTGGAGCATATATCCTGGGAGAGCCAGTAATCAAAGGATACACGCACCGCAATATTTAGTGCAGCCCTGTTTTCAAGAGCAAAGACTTGCAAGGAAACTAATTGTCCTAGAAAGGAACAATGGATAAAGGACTTGCGGTACATATGAACACTGGAATATTACTCAGCCATGAAATGAAGGAAATGAGTCCATTTGCAGCACTCGGATGGACCTAGGTAGAATCATACTGGATGACAAACGTCCGAGAAAGAGAAATATCATACGATACCACTTATAGGCACAATCTAAAATTTGATACAAATGAGCCAACTTCCATAACAGAAACACAGTCACAGATTTGGCAAGCAAACGTATGGCTACGAGTGGGGAAAGTCAGCGGGAGACGCATCAACCTGGAGTTGGAAATTGGCATACATACCGTTACATACAGAAAATGATTAATGAATAAGGATCTGCTTTTAGCACATAGAATTTGACTCAATGCACTGTAACGGACGAAAAGAATATGTAAGCTTGGTAGTAATCCGCACAAAAGTACAGAAAACTCTCTGCATAAGAGAAGCAAGTACGAGTTCACCAGAAAGTAATGCAACATTGCAAATCTGCTATATCCCTTTATGAAAATAAAAAACAAAAGGGGGGTGGGAATGGTTCCTAAATTCGTTCAGCGGAAGGGACCCACCCAGCTGTCACATCCCTGCAGCCAGAGCAGGCTTGGGTCCCAAGGCTTGACTTTCGTGGGACTGAGGGACCTGGTGAGGATGTGCCAGCTAATGCAGCCCCATTGGAGTTGTGCTGCCTGATCCCCACTCCAGGTGCCGAAATCTCCCAGGGCAGGGGAGCCAAGCTACAGCTAAACATGCCTGGGACACCCAAAGGATGGTAGAACCTCTGGGCGGGAAGATGTTTGAAAAGTCACCTAACCTCCACATTTCCTGATGCTGTGATTTCCACCTGCAGTCTCTTTCCTTAATGTCTCCCCACTGTGGGAAGACAATACCCTCAAAACCCGGGTTTCAACAGCTTGGATTTTGTTCCCTGGATAAAGGTTAAGGGGGGAGAGAACTCAGACACAACCCCTAGGGTGTTTGCACAGGCACAGGCCATTTAATATCCAAGAAGGGACAGGACGTTTCCAAAGGCTCCGGTTCCCCCAGGTACACGAGCGGGGCTTAAGAAATGCTGCCGCCTTTTGGCCGCTTCCCGTAACAACAACCTGAAAACCGGTGCTCAGGGGCTCTGCAATTCACAAGACCTGCAGGGCTGTAAATGACACCTGCCCTCGCTCAACATCTTGAGGTAAGTGTTCGAAAAGGATGCGAAAACAAGGCAGAATTGCAGGAAACGCCATCATCAGGTACGTGTTACTGGCACGTTAAAGCACATAAAAAGCTGCTAATAGCACCACTGACTGGGTTGGAAAAAAGGGGGTTTGGGTTTTTACCTGATGTATTATGGAAAACGCCGAAGACCCTTTGTGGCCAATCCAGTATCCGGTAATGCAAATTAACTCGACAGAGAGGTATCATCTCTCACCATTCAGAATCACGATCATCACCAACTCTAACAGCAAGAAATGCTGGAGGGGGCGTGGGAAAAAAAGCTAACCCTGCCCAGGTGATGGTGGGAAGGTAAATTGCTAACAGCCACTCTGGAGAAGAGTTTGCAGCTTCCTAAACATCTAAAATCTAGAGCTACAGAGGATCCAGCAATGCCACTCTCGGCCGTATATCCTGGGAAATTCACTATCAAAGGACACATGCACTGCGATATTTAGTGCAGCCCCTTTTCAAGAGCATAGACTTGCAAGCAAAATAATTGTCCTAGAAAGGAACAATGGATAAAGAACTTGCAGTACATATGAACAATGGAGAATTACTCAGCCATGAAATGAAGGAAATGAGTCCATTTGCAGCACTCGGATGGACCTAGGTAGAACCATACTGGATGACAAACGTCCGAGAAAGAGAAATATCATACGATATCACTTATAGGCACAATCTAAAATTTGATACAAATGAGCCAACTTCCATAACAGAAACACAGTCACAGATTTGGAAACCAAACGTATGGCTACCAGTGGGGAAAGTCAGCGGGAGAGGCATCAACCTGGAGTTGGAAACTGGCATACATACCGTTACATACAGAAAATGATTAATGAATAAGGACCTGCTTTTAGCACATAGAATTTGACTCAATGCACTGTAACAGACGAAAAGAATATGTAAGCTTGGTAGTAATCCGCACAAAAGTACAGAAAACTCTCTGCATAAGAGAAGCAAGTACGAGTTCACCAGAAAGGAACACAACATTGCAAATGTGCTATATCCCGTTATGAAAATAAAGAACAAAAGGGGGGTGGGAATGGTTACTAAATTCGTTCAGCAGCAGAGACCCACCCAGCTGTCACATCCCTGCAGCCAGAGCAGGCTTGGGTCCCAAGGCTTGACTTTCGTGGGACTGAGGGACCTGGTGAGGATGTGCCAGCTAATGCAGCCCCATTGGAGATGTGCTGCCTGATCCCCACTCCAGGTGCCGAAATCTCCCGGTTCAGGGGAGCCAAGCTACAGCTAAACATGCCTGGGACACCCAAAGGATGGTAGAACCTCTGGGCGGGAAGATGTTTGAAAAGTCACCTAACCTCCACATTTCCTGATGCTGTGACTTCCACCTGCAGCCTCTTTCCTTAAGGTCTCCCCACCGTGGGAAGACAATACCCTCAAAACCCGGGTTTCAACAGCTTGGATTTTGTTCCCTGGATGAAGGTTACGGGAGGGAGAACTCAGACACAAACCCTAGGGTGTTTGCACAGGCACAGGCCATCTAATTTCAAAGCAGGGACAGGACTTTTCCAAAGGCTCCGGTTCCCCCAGGTACACGAGAGGGGCTTAAGAAATGCTGCCGCCTTGTGGCCGCTTCCCGTAACAACAACCAGAAAACAGGTGCTCAGGGGCACTGCAAATTACATGGCCTGCAGTGCTGTAAAGAACGTCTGACCTCGCTCAATGTCTTGGGGTAGTTGACCGAAAAGGACGTGAAAACAAGGCGCAATTGCAGCAAATGCATTAAAACAAATAGGATTTACTGGCACATTAAAGCACGTAAAAACCTGCTTAATTGCACCAGTGACTCGGTTGGACAAACGGGGCGTTCGGGTTTTTCCAGTGTGTATTACAGCAAACACCGAAGGCCCTTTTTGGCAATCGAATATTCCGGTAATGCAAATCAACTCCACAGAGAGGTATCATCTCTCACCATTCAGAATGACCATCATCACCAAGTCTAACAGCAAGAAATGCTGGAGGGGGCGTGGAAAAAGCTAATCCTGCCCAGATGATGATGGGAAGGTAAATTGCTAACAGCCACCCGGAGAACAGTTTGGAGTTTCTTAAACCTCTAAAATCTAGAGCTACAGAGGATCCGGAAATTCCACTCTGGAGCATATATCCTGGGAGAGCCAGTAATCAAAGGATACACGCACCGCAATATTTAGTGCAGCCCTGTTTTCAAGAGCATAGACTTGCAAGGAAACTAATGGTCCTAGAAAGGAACAATGGATAAAGGACTTGCAGTACATATGAACACTGGAGAATTACTCAGCCATGAAATGAAGGAAATGAGTCCATTTGCAGCACTCGGATGGACCTAGGTAGAACCATACTGGATGACAAACGTCCGAGAAAGAGAAATATCATACGATATCACTTATAGGCACAATCTAAAATTTGATACAAATGAGCCAACTTCCATAACAGAAACACAGTCACAGATTTGGAAACCAAACGTATGGCTACCAGTGGGGAAAGTCAGCGGGAGAGGCATCAACCTGGAGTTGGAAATTGGCATACATACCGTTACATACAGAAAATGTTTAATGAATAAGGACCTGCTTTTAGCACATAGAATTTGACTCAATGCACTGTAACAGACGAAAGGAATATGGAAGCTTGGTACTAATATGCAGAAAAGTACAGAAAACTCTCTGCATAAGAGAAGCAAGTACGAGTTCACCAGAAAGGAACACAACATAGCAAATCTGCTATATCCCGTTATGAAAATAAAAAATAACAGGGGGATGGGAATGGTTACTAAATTCGTTCAGAGGCAGAGACCCACCCAGCTGTCACATCCCTGCAGCCAGAGCAGGCTTGGGTCCCAAGGCTTGACTTTCGTGGGACTGAGGGACCTGGTGAGGATGTGCCAGCTAATGCAGCCCCATTGGAGATGTGCTGCCTGATCCCCACTCCAGGTGCCGAAATCTCCCAGGGCAGGGGAGCGAAGCTACAGCTAAACATGCCTGGGACAGCCAAAGGATGGTAGAACCTCTGGGCGGGAAGATATTTGAAAAGTCACCTAACCTCCACATTTCCTGATGCTGTGATTCCCACCTGCAGTCTCTTTCCTTAAGGTCTCCCCACCGTGGGAAGACAATACCCTCAAAACCCGGGTTTCAACAGCTTGGATTTTGTTCCCTGGATAAAGGTTAAGGGGGGGAGAACTCAGACACAAGCCCTAGGGTGTTTGCACAGGCACAGGCCATCTAATTTCCAAGTAGGGACAGGACGTTTCCAAAGGCTCAGGTTCCCCCAGGTACACGAGTGGGGCTAAAGTAATGCTGCCGCCTTGTGGCCGCTTCCCGTAATAACAACCAGAGAACCGGTGCTCAGGGGCACTGCAAATTACATGGTCTGCAGTGCTGTAAAGAACATCTGACCTCGCTCAATGTCTTCGGGTAGGTGATCGAAAAGGACGTGAAAACAAGGCGCAATTGCAGCAAATGCATTAAAACAAATAGCATTTACTGGCACATTAAAGCATGTAAAAACCTGCTTAATAGCACCAGTGACTCGGTTGGACAAACGGGGCGTTCGGGTTTTTCCAGTGTGTATTACAGCAAACACCGAAGGCCCTTTTTGGCAATCGAATATTCCGGTAATGCAAATCAACTCCACAGAGAGGTATCATCTCTCACCATTCAGAATGACCATCATCACCAAGTCTAACAGCAAGAAATGCTGGAGGGGGCGTGGAAAAAGCTAACCCTGCCCAGATGATGATGGGAAGGTAAATTGCTAACACAGCCACTCCGGAGAACAGTTTGGAGTTTCTTAAACCTCTAAAATCTAGAGCTACAGAGGATCCGGAAATTCCACTCTGGAGCATATATCCTGGGAGAGCCAGTAATCAAAGGATACACGCACCGCAATATTTAGTGCAGCCCTGTTTTCAAGAGCATAGACTTGCAAGGAAACTAATGGTCCTAGAAAGGAACAATGGATAAAGGACTTGCAGTACATATGAACACTGGAATATTACTCAGCCATGAAATGAAGGAAATGAGTCCATTTGCAGCACTCGGATGGACCTAGGTAGAATCATACTGGATGACAAACGTCCGAGAAAGAGAAATATCATACGATATCACTTATAGGCACAATCTAAAATTTAATACAAATGAGCCAACTTCCATAACAGAAACACAGTCACAGATTTGGAAAGCAAACGTATGGCTACGAGTGGGGAAAGTCAGCGGGAGACGCATCAACCTGGAGTTGGAAATTGGCATACATACCGTTACATACAGAAAATGATTAATGAATAAGGACCTGCTTTTAGCACATAGAATTTGACTCAATGCACTGTAACGGACAAAAGAATATGTAAGCTTGGTAGTAATCCGCACAAAAGTACAGAAAACTCTCTGCATAAGAGAAGCAAGTACGAATTCACCAGAAAGGAACGCAACTTTGCAAACCTGCTATATCCCTTTATGAAAATAAAGAACAAAAGGGGGGTGGGAATGGTTCCTAAATTCGTTCAGCGGCAGGGACCCACCCAGCTGTCACATCCCTGCAGCCAGAGCAGGCTTGGGTCCCAAGGCTTGACTTTCGTGGGACTGAGGGACCTGGTGAGGATGTGCCAGCTAATGCAGCCCCATTGGAGTTGTGCTGCCTGATCCCCACTCCAGGTGCCGAAATCTCCCGGGGCAGGGGAGCCAAGCTACAGCTAAACATGCCTGGGACACCCAAAGGATGGTAGAACCTCTGGGCGGGAAGATGTTTGAAAAGTCACCTAACCTCCACATTTCCTGATGCTGTGATTTCCACCTGCAGTCTCTTTCCTTAATGTCTCCCCACTGTGGGAAGACAATACCCTCAAAACCCGGGTTTCAACAGCTTGGATTTTGTTCCCTGGATAAAGGTTAAGGGGGGAGAGAACTCAGACACAACCCCTAGGGTGTTTGCACAGGCACAGGCCATTTAATATCCAAGAAGGGACAGGACGTTTCCAAAGGCTCAGGTTCCCCCAGGTACACGAGCGGGGCTTAAGAAATGCTGCCGCCTTTTGGCCGCTTCCCGTAACAACAACCTGAAAACCGGTGCTCAGGGGCTCTGCAATTCACAAGACCTGCAGGGCTGTAAATGACACCTGCCCTCGCTCAACATCTTGAGGTAAGTGTTCGAAAAGGATGCGAAAACAAGGCAGAATTGCAGGAAACGCAATCATCAGGTACGTGTTACTGGCACGTTAAAGCACATAAAAAGCTGCTAATAGCACCACTGACTGGGTTGGAAAAAAGGGGGTTTGGGTTTTTACCTGATGTATTATGGAAAACGCCGAAGACCCTTTGTGGCCAATCCAGTATCCGGTAATGCAAATTAACTCGACAGAGAGGTATCATCTCTCACCATTCAGAATCACGATCATCACCAACTCTAACAGCAAGAAATGCTGGAGGGGGCGTGGGAAAAAAAGCTAACCCTGCCCAGGTGATGGTGGGAAGGTAAATTGCTAACAGCCACTCTGGAGAAGAGTTTGCAGCTTCCTAAACATCTAAAATCTAGAGCTACAGAGGATCCAGCAATGCCACTCTCGGCCGTATATCCTGGGAAATTCACTATCAAAGGACACATGCACTGCGATATTTAGTGCAGCCCCTTTTCAAGAGCATAGACTTGCAAGCAAAATAATTGTCCTAGAAAGGAACAATGGATAAAGAACTTGCAGTACATATGAACAATGGAGAATTACTCAGCCATGAAATGAAGGAAATGAGTCCATTTGCAGCACTCGGATGGACCTAGGTAGAACCATACTGGATGACAAACGTCCGAGAAAGAGAAATATCATACGATATCACTTATAGGCACAATCTAAAATTTGATACAAATGAGCCAACTTCCATAACAGAAACACAGTCACAGATTTGGAAACCAAACGTATGGCTACCAGTGGGGAAAGTCAGCGGGAGAGGCATCAACCTGGAGTTGGAAAATGGCATACATACCGTTACATACAGAAAATGATTAATGAATAAGGACCTGCTTTTAGCACATAGAATTTGACTCAATGCACTGTAACGGACGAAAAGAATATGTAAGCTTGGTAGTAATCCGCACAAAAGTACAGAAAACTCTCTGCATAAGAGAAGCAAGTACGAGTTCACCAGAAAGGAACACAACATTGCAAATGTGCTATATCCCGTTATGAAAATAAAGAACAAAAGGGGGGTGGGAATGGTTACTAAATTCGTTCAGCAGCAGAGACCCACCCAGCTGTCACATCCCTGCAGCCAGAGCAGGCTTGGGTCCCAAGGCTTGACTTTCGTGGGACTGAGGGACCTGGTGAGGATGTGCCAGCTAATGCAGCCCCATTGGAGATGTGCTGCCTGATCCCCACTCCAGGTGCCGAAATCTCCCGGGGCAGGGGAGCCAAGCTACAGCTAAACATGCCTGGGACACCCAAAGGATGGTAGAACCTCTGGGCGGGAAGATGTTTGAAAAGTCACCTAACCTCCACATTTCCTGATGCTGTGACTTCCACCTGCAGCCTCTTTCCTTAAGGTCTCCCCACCGTGGGAAGACAATACCCTCAAAACCCGGGTTTCAACAGCTTGGATTTTGTTCCCTGGATGAAGGTTACGGGAGGAAGAACTCAGACACAAGCCCTAGGGTGTTTGCACAGGCACAGGCCATCTAATTTCCAAGCAGGGACAGGACGTTTCCAAAGGCTCAGGTTCCCGCAGGTACACGAGTGGGGCTAAATAAATGCTGCCGCCTTGTGGCCGCTTCCCGTAATAACAACCAGAGAACCGGTGCTCAGGGGCACTGCAAATTACATGGTCTGCAGTGCTGTAAAGAACATCTGACGTCGCTCAATGTCTTCGGGTAGGTGATCGAAAAGGATGTGAAAACAAGGCGCAATTGCAGCAAATGCATTAAAACAAATAGGATTTACTGGCACATTAAAGCACGTAAAAACCTGCTTAACAGCACCAGTGACTCGGTTGGACAAACGGGGCGTTCGGGTTTTTCCAGTGTGTATTACAGCAAACACCGAAGGCCCTTTTTGGCAATCGAATATTCCGGTAATGCAAATCAACTCCACAGAGAGGTATCATCTCTCACCATTCAGAATGACCATCATCACCAAGTCTAACAGCAAGAAATGCTGGAGGGGGCGTGGAAAAAGCTAATGCTGCCCAGATGATGATGGGAAGGTAAATTGCTAACAGCCATTCCGGAGAACAGTTTGGAGTTTCTTAAACCTCTAAAATCTAGAGCTACAGAGGATCTGGAAATTCCACTCTGGAGCATATATCCTGGGAGAGCCAGTAATCAAAGGATACACGCACCGCAATATTTAGTGCAGCCCTGTTTTCAAGAGCAAAGACTTGCAAGGAAACTAATTGTCCTAGAAAGGAACAATGGATAAAGGACTTGCGGTACATATGAACACTGGAATATTACTCAGCCATGAAATGAAGGAAATGAGTCCATTTGCAGCACTCGGATGGACCTAGGTAGAATCATACTGGATGACAAACGTCCGAGAAAGAGAAATATCATACGATACCACTTATAGGCACAATCTAAAATTTGATACAAATGAGCCAACTTCCATAACAGAAACACAGTCACAGATTTGGCAAGCAAACGTATGGCTACGAGTGGGGAAAGTCAGCGGGAGACGCATCAACCTGGAGTTGGAAATTGGCATACATACCGTTACATACAGAAAATGATTAATGAATAAGGATCTGCTTTTAGCACATAGAATTTGACTCAATGCACTGTAACGGACGAAAAGAATATGTAAGCTTGGTAGTAATCCGCACAAAAGTACAGAAAACTCTCTGCATAAGAGAAGCAAGTACGAGTTCACCAGAAAGTAATGCAACATTGCAAATCTGCTATATCCCTTTATGAAAATAAAAAACAAAAGGGGGGTGGGAATGGTTCCTAAATTCGTTCAGCGGAAGGGACCCACCCAGCTGTCACATCCCTGCAGCCAGAGCAGGCTTGGGTCCCAAGGCTTGACTTTCGTGGGACTGAGGGACCTGGTGAGGATGTGCCAGCTAATGCAGCCCCATTGGAGTTGTGCTGCCTGATCCCCACTCCAGGTGCCGAAATCTCCCAGGGCAGGGGAGCCAAGCTACAGCTAAACATGCCTGGGACACCCAAAGGATGGTAGAACCTCTGGGCGGGAAGATGTTTGAAAAGTCACCTAACCTCCACATTTCCTGATGCTGTGATTTCCACCTGCAGTCTCTTTCCTTAATGTCTCCCCACTGTGGGAAGACAATACCCTCAAAACCCGGGTTTCAACAGCTTGGATTTTGTTCCCTGGATAAAGGTTAAGGGGGGAGAGAACTCAGACACAACCCCTAGGGTGTTTGCACAGGCACAGGCCATTTAATATCCAAGAAGGGACAGGACGTTTCCAAAGGCTCAGGTTCCCCCAGGTACACGAGCGGGGCTTAAGAAATGCTGCCGCCTTTTGGCCGCTTCCCGTAACAACAACCTGAAAACCGGTGCTCAGGGGCTCTGCAATTCACAAGACCTGCAGGGCTGTAAATGACACCTGCCCTCGCTCAACATCTTGAGGTAAGTGTTCGAAAAGGATGCGAAAACAAGGCAGAATTGCAGGAAACGCAATCATCAGGTACGTGTTACTGGCACGTTAAAGCACATAAAAAGCTGCTAATAGCACCACTGACTGGGTTGGAAAAAAGGGGGTTTGGGTTTTTACCTGATGTATTATGGAAAACGCCGAAGACCCTTTGTGGCCAATCCAGTATCCGGTAATGCAAATTAACTCGACAGAGAGGTATCATCTCTCACCATTCAGAATCACGATCATCACCAACTCTAACAGCAAGAAATGCTGGAGGGGGCGTGGGAAAAAAAGCTAACCCTGCCCAGGTGATGGTGGGAAGGTAAATTGCTAACAGCCACTCTGGAGAAGAGTTTGCAGCTTCCTAAACATCTAAAATCTAGAGCTACAGAGGATCCAGCAATGCCACTCTCGGCCGTATATCCTGGGAAATTCACTATCAAAGGACACATGCACTGCGATATTTAGTGCAGCCCCTTTTCAAGAGCATAGACTTGCAAGCAAAATAATTGTCCTAGAAAGGAACAATGGATAAAGAACTTGCAGTACATATGAACAATGGAGAATTACTCAGCCATGAAATGAAGGAAATGAGTCCATTTGCAGCACTCGGATGGACCTAGGTAGAACCATACTGGATGACAAACGTCCGAGAAAGAGAAATATCATACGATATCACTTATAGGCACAATCTAAAATTTGATACAAATGAGCCAACTTCCATAACAGAAACACAGTCACAGATTTGGAAACCAAACGTATGGCTACCAGTGGGGAAAGTCAGCGGGAGAGGCATCAACCTGGAGTTGGAAATTGGCATACATACCGTTACATACAGAAAATGTTTAATGAATAAGGACCTGCTTTTAGCACATAGAATTTGACTCAATGCACTGTAACGGACGAAAAGAATATGTAAGCTTGGTAGTAATCCGCACAAAAGTACAGAAAACTCTGTGCATAAGAGAAGCAAGTACGAGTTCACCAGAAAGGAACACAACATTGCAAATGTGCTATATCCCGTTATGAAAATAAAGAACAAAAGGGGCGTGTGAATGGTTACTAAATTCGTTCAGCAGCAGAGACCCACCCAGCTGTCACATCCCTGCAGCCAGAGCAGGCTTGGGTCCCAAGGCTTGACTTTCGTGGGACTGAGGGACCTGGTGAGGATGTGCCAGCTATTGCAGCCCCATTGGAGATGTGCTGCCTGATCCCCACTCCAGGTGCCGAAATCTCCCGGGGCAGGGGAGCCAAGCTACAGCTAAACATGCCTGGGACACCCAAAGGATGGTAGAACCTCTGGGCGGGAAGATGTTTGAAAAGTCACCTAACCTCCACATTTCCTGATGCTGTGACTTCCACCTGCAGCCTCTTTCCTTAAGCTCTCCCCACCGTGGGAAGACAATACCCTCAAAACCCGGGTTTCAACAGCTTGGATTTTGTTTCCTGGATGAAGGTTACGGGGGGTAGAACTCAGACACAAGCCCTAGGGTGTTTGCACAGGCACAGGCCATCTAATTTCAAAGCAGGGACAGGACTTTTCCAAAGGCTCCGGCTCCCCCAGGTACACGAGAGGGGCTTAAGAAATGCTGCCGCCTTGTGGCCGCTTCCCGTAACAACAACCAGAAAACCGGTGCTCAGGGGCACTGCAAAGTACGTGGCCTGCAGTGCTGTAAAGAACATCTGACCTCGCTCAATGTCTTGGGGTAGTTGACCGAAAAGGACGTGAAAACAAGGCGCAATTGCAGCAAATGCATTAAAACAAATAGGATTTACTGGCACATTAAAGCACGTAAAAACCTGCTTAATAGCACCAGTGACTCGGTTGGACAAACGGGGCGTTCGGGTTTTTCCAGTGTGTATTACAGCAAACACCGAAGGCCCTTTTTGGCAATCGAATATTCCGAAAATGCAAATCAACTCGACAGAGAGGTATCATCTCTCACCATTCAGAATGACCATCATCACCAAGTCTAACAGCACGAAATGCTGGAGGGGGCGTGGAAAAAAAGCCAACCGTGCCCAGATGATGATGGGAAGGTAAATTGCTAACAGCCACTCTGGAGAAGAGTTTGGAGCTTCCTAAACATCTAAAATCTAGAGCTACAGAGGATCCGGCAATTCCACTGTGGGCCGTATATCCTGGGAAAGTCAGTATCGAAGGACACTTGTACTGCGATATTTAGTGCAGCCCTCTTTTCAAGAGCATAGACTTGCAAGCAAACTAATTGTCTTAGAAAGGAACAATGGATAAAGTACTTGCGGTACATATGAACAGTGGAATATTACTCAGCCATGAAATGAAGGAAATGAGTCCATTTGCAGCACTCGGATGGACCTAGGTAGAGTCATACTGGATGACAAACGTCCGAGAAAGAGAAATATCATACGATATCACTTATAGGCACAATCTAAAAATTGATACAAATGAACCAACTTCCATAACAGAAACACAGTCACAAATTTGGAAAGCAAACGTATGGCTACCAGTGAAGAAAGTCAGCGGGAGAGGCATCAACCTGGATTTAGAAATAGGCATACATTCCGTTACATACAGAAAATGATTAATGAGTAAGGACCTGCTTTTAGCACATAGAATTTGACTCAATGCACTGTAACGGACGAAAAGAATATGTAAGCTTGGTAATAATCAGCACAAAAGTACAGAAAACTCTCTGCATAAGAGAAGCAAGTACGAGTTCACCAGAAAGGAACACAACATTGCAAATCTGCTATATCCCTTTATGAAAATAAAAAACAAAAGGGGGGTGGGAATGGTTACTAAATTCGTTCAGCGGCAGGGACCCACCCAGCTGTCACATCACTGCAGCCAGAGCAGGCTTGGGTCCCAAGGCTTGACTTTCGTGGGCCTGAGGGACCTGGTGAGGATGTGCCAGCTAATGCAGCCCCATTGGAGATGTGCTGCCTGATCCCCACTCCAGGTGCCGAAATCTCCCGGGGCAGGGGAGCCAAGCTACAGCTAAACATGCCTGGGACACCCAAAGGATGGTAGAACCTCTGGGCGGGAAGATGTTTGAAAAGTCACCTAACCTCCACATTTCCTGATGCTGTGATTTCCACCTGCAGTCTCTTTCCTTAATGTCTCCCCACTGTGGGAAGACAATACCCTCAAAACCCGGGTTTCAACAGCTTGGATTTTGTTCCCTGGATAAAGGTTAAGGGGGGAGAGAACTCAGACACAACCCCTAGGGTGTTTGCACAGGCACAGGCCATTTAATATCCAAGAAGGGACAGGACGTTTCCAAAGGCTCAGGTTCCCCCAGGTACACGAGCGGGGCTTAAGAAATGCTGCCGCCTTGTGGCCGCTTCCCGTAACAACAACCTGAAAACCGGTGCTCAGGGGCACTGCAATTCACAAGACCTGCCGGGCTGTAAATGACACCTGCCCTCGCTCAACATCTTGAGGTAAGTGTTCGAAAAGGATGCGAAAACAAGGCAGAATTGCAGGAAACGCAATCATCAGGTACGTGTTACTGGCACGTTAAAGCACATTAAAAAGCTGCTAATAGCACCACTGACTGGGTTGGAAAAAAGGGGGTTTGGGTTTTTACCTGATGTATTATGGAAAACGCCGAAGACCCTTTGTGGACAATCCAGTATCCGGTAATGCAAATTAACTCGACAGAGGGGTATCATCTCTCACCATTCAGAATCACGATCATCACCAACTCTAACAGCAAGAAATGTTGGAGGGGGCGTGGCAAAAAAAGCTAACCCTGCCCAGGTGATGGTGGGAAGGTAAATTGCTAACAGCCACTCTGGAGAAGAGTTTGCAGCTTCCTAAACATCTAAAATCTAGAGCTACAGAGGATCCAGCAATGCCACTCTCGGCCGTATATCCTGGGAAATTCACTATCAAAGGACACATGCACTGCGATATTTAGTGCAGCCCCTTTTCAAGAGCATAGACTTGCAAGCAAAATAATTGTCCTAGAAAGGAACAATGGATAAAGAACTTGCAGTACATATGAACAATGGAGTATTACTCAGCCATGAAATGAATGAAATGAGTCCATTTGCAGCACTCGGATGGACCTAGGTAGAACCATTCTGGATGACAAACGACCGAGAAAGAGAAATATCATACGATATCACTTATAGGCACAATCTAAAATTTGATACAAATGAGCCAACTTCCATAACAGAAACACAGTCACAGATTTGGAAACCAAACGTATGGCTACCAGTGGGGAAAGTCAGCGGGAGAGGCATCAACCTGGAGTTGGAAATTGGCATACATACCGTTACATACAGAAAATGATTAATGAATAAGGACCTGCTTTTAGCACATAGAATTTGACTCAATGCACTGTAACAGACGAAAGGAATATGGAAGCTTGGTACTAATCTGCAGAAAAGTACAGAAAACTCTCTGCATAAGAGAAGCAAGTACGAGTTCACCAGAAAGTAATGCAACATTGCAAATCTGCTATATCCCTTTATGAAAATAAAAAACAAAAGGGGGGTGGGAATGGTTCCTAAATTCGTTCAGCGGCAGGGACCCACCCAGCTGTCACATCCCTGCAGCCAGAGCAGGCTTGGGTCCCAAGGCTTGACTTTCGTGGGACTGAGGGACCTGGTGAGGATGTGCCAGCTAATGCATCCCCATTGGAGTTGTGCTGCCTGATCTCCACTCCAGGTGCCGAAATCTCCCGGGGCAGGGGAGCCAAGCTACAGCTAAACATGCCTGGGACACCCAAAGGATGGTAGAACCTCTGGGCGGGAAGAAGTTTGAAAAGTCACCTAACCTCCACATTTCCTGATGCTGTGATTTCCACCTGCAGTCTCTTTCCTTAATGTCTCCCCACTGTGGGAAGACAATACCCTCAAAACCCGGGTTTCAACAGCTTGGATTTTGTTCCCTGGATAAAGGTTAAGGGGGGAGAGAACTCAGACACAACCCCTAGGGTGTTTGCACAGGCACAGGCCATTTAATATCCAAGAAGGGACAGGACGTTTCCAAAGGCTCCGGTTCCCCCAGGTACACGAGCGGGGCTTAAGAAATGCTGCCGCCTTTTGGCCGCTTCCCGTAACAACAACCTGAAAACCGGTGCTCAGGGGCTCTGCAATTCACAAGACCTGCAGGGCTGTAAATGACACCTGCCCTCGCTCAACATCTTGAGGTAAGTGTTCGAAAAGGATGCGAAAACAAGGCAGAATTGCAGGAAACGCAATCATCAGGTACGTGTTACTGGCACGTTAAAGCACATAAAAAGCTGCTAATAGCACCACTGACTGGGTTGGAAAAAAGGGGGTTTGGGTTTTTACCTGATGTATTATGGAAAACGCTGAAGACCCTTTGTGGCCAATCCAGTATCCGGTAATGCAAATTAACTCGACAGAGAGGTATCATCTCTCACCATTCAGAATCACGATCATCACAAACTCTAACAGCAAGGAACGCTGGAGGGGGCCTGGGAAAAAAAGCTAACCCTGCCCAGGTGATGGTGGGAAGGTAAATTGCTAACAGCCACTCTGGAGAAGAGCTTGCAGCTTCCTAAACATCTAAAATCTAGAGCTACAGAGGATCCAGCAATGCCACTCTCGGCCGTATATCCTGGGAAATTCACTATCAAAGGACACATGCACTGCGATATTTAGTGCAGCCCCTTTTCAAGAGCATAGACTTGCAAGCAAAATAATTGTCCTAGAAAGGAACAATGGATAAAGAACTTGCAGTACATATGAACAATGGAGAATTACTCAGCCATGAAATGAAGGAAATGAGTCCATTTGCAGCACTCGGATGGACCTAGGTAGAACCATACTGGATGACAAACGTCCGAGAAAGAGAAATATCATACGATATCACTTATAGGCACAATCTAAAATTTGATACAAATGAGCCAACTTCCATAACAGAAACACAGTCACAGATTTGGAAACCAAACGTATGGCTACCAGTGGGGAAAGTCAGCGGGAGAGGCATCAACCTGGAGTTGGAAATTGGCATACATACCGTTACATACAGAAAATGTTTAATGAATAAGGACCTGCTTTTAGCACATAGAATTTGACTCAATGCACTGTAACGGACGAAAAGAATATGTAAGCTTGGTAGTAATCCGCACAAAAGTACAGAAAACTCTGTGCATAAGAGAAGCAAGTACGAGTTCACCAGAAAGGAACACAACATAGCAAATCTGCTATATCCCGTTATGAAAATAAAAAACAACAGGGGGATGGGAATGGTTACTAAATTCGTTCAGAGGCAGAGACCCACCCAGCTGTCACATCCCTGCAGCCAGAGCAGGCTTGGGTCCCAAGGCTTGACTTTCGTGGGACTGAGGGACCTGGTGAGGATGTGCCAGCTAATGCAGCCCCATTGGAGATGTGCTGCCTGATCCCCACTCCAGGTGCCGAAATCTCCCAGGGCAGGGGAGCCAAGCTACAGCTAAACATGCCTGGGACAGCCAAAGGATGTTAGAACCTCTGGGCGGGAAGATATTTGAAAAGTCACCTAACCTCCACATTTCCTGATGCTGTGATTTCCACCTGCAGTCTCTTTCCTTAAGGTCTCCCCACCGTGGGAAAACAATACCCTCAAAACCCGGGTTTCAACAGCTTGGATTTTGTTCCCTGGATAAAGGTTAAGGGGGGGAGAACTCAGACACAAGCCCTTGGGTGTTTGCACAGGCACAGGCCATCTAATTTCAAAGCAGGGACAGGACTTTTCCAAAGGCTCCAGTTCCCCCAGGTACACGAGAGGGGCTTAAGAAATGCTGCCGCCTTGTGGCCGCTTCCCGTAACAACAACCAGAAAACCGGTGCTCAGGGGCACTGCAAATTACATGGCCTTCAGTGCTGTAAAGAACGTCTGACCTCGCTCAATGTCTTGGGGTAGTTGACCGAAAAGGACGTGAAAACAAGGCGCAATTGCAGCAAATGCATTAAAACAAATAGGATTTACTGGCACATTAAAGCACGTAAAAACCTGCTTAATAGCACCAGTGACTCGGTTGGACAAACGGGGCGTTCGGGTTTTTCCAGTGTGTATTACAGCAAACACCGAAGGCCCTTTTTGGCAATTGAATATTCCGGTAATGCAAATCAGCTCCACAGAGAGGTATCATCTCTCACCATTCAGAATGACCATCATCACCAAGTCTAACAGCAAGAAATGCTGGAGGGGGCGTGGAAAAAGCTAACCCTGCCCAGATGATGATGGGAAGGTAAATTGCTAACAGCCACTCCGGATAACAGTTTGGAGTTTCTTAAACCTCTAAAATCTAGAGCTACAGAGGATCCGGAAATTCCACTCTGGAGCATATATCCTGGGAGAGCCCAGTAATCAAAGGATACACGCACCGCAATATTTAGTGCAGCCCTGTTTTCAAGAGCATAGACTTGCAAGGAAACTAATGGTCCTAGAAAGGAACAATGGATAAAGGACTTGCAGTACATATGAACACTGGAATATTACTCAGCCATGAAATGAAGGAAATGAGTCCATTTGCAGCACTCGGATGGACCTAGGTAGAATCATACTGGATGACAAACGTCCGAGAAAGAGAAATATCATAGGATATCACTTATAGGCACAATCTAAAATTTGATACAAATGAGCCAACTTCCATAACAGAAACACAGTCACAGATTTGGAAAGCAAACGTATGGCTACCAGTGGGGAAAGTCAGCGGGAGACGCATCAACCTGGAGTTGGAAATTGGCATACATACTGTTACATACAGAAAATGACTAATGAATAAGGACCTGCTTTTAGCACATAGAATTTGACTCAATACACTGTAACGGACGAAAAGAATATGTAAGCTTGGTAGGAATCCGCACAAAAGTACAGAAAACTCTCTGCATAAGAGAAGCAAGTACGAGTTCACCAGAAAGTAATGCAACATTGCAAATCTGCTATATCCCTTTATGAAAATAAAAAACAAAAGGGGGGTGGGAATGGTTCCTAAATTCGTTCAGCGGCAGGGACCCACCCAGCTGTCACATCCCTGCAGCCAGAGCAGGCTTGGGTCCCAAGGCTTGACTTTCGTGGGACTGAGGGACCTGGTGAGGATGTGCCAGCTAATGCAGCCCCATTGGAGTTGTGCTGCCTGATCCCCACTCCAGGTGCCGAAATCTCCCAGGGCAGGGGAGCCAAGCTACAGCTAAACATGCCTGGGACACCCAAAGGATGGTAGAACCTCTGGGCGGGAAGATGTTTGAAAAGTCACCTAACCTCCACATTTCCTGATGCTGTGATTTCCACCTGCAGTCTCTTTCCTTAATGTCTCCCCACTGTGGGAAGACAATACCCTCAAAACCCGGGTTTCAACAGCTTGGATTTTGTTCCCTGGATAAAGGTTAAGGGGGGGAGAACTCAGACACAAGCCCTAGGGTGTTTGCACAGGCACAGGGCATCTAATTTCCAAGCAGGGACAGGACGTTTCCAAAGGCTCAGGTTCCCGCAGGTACACGAGTGGGGCTAAATAAATGCTGCCGCCTTGTGGCCGCTTCCCGTAATAACAACCAGAGAACCGGTGCTCAGGGGCACTGCAAATTACATGGTCTGCAGTGCTGTAAAGAACATCTGACGTCGCTCAATGTCTTCGGGTAGGTGATCGAAAAGGATGTGAAAACAAGGCGCAATTGCAGCAAATGCATTAAAACAAATAGGATTTACTGGCACATTAAAGCACGTAAAAACCTGCTTAATAGCACCAGTGACTCGGTTGGACAAACGGGGCGTTCGGGTTTTTCCAGTGTGTATTACAGCAAACACCGAAGGCCGTTTTTGGCAATCGAATATTCCGGTAATGCAAATCAACTCCACAGAGAGGTATCATCTCTCACCATTCAGAATGACCATCATCACCAAGTCTAACAGCAAGAAATGCTGGAGGGGGCGTGGAAAAAGCTAATCCTGCCCAGATGATGATGGGAAGGTAAATTGCTAACAGCCATTCCGGAGAACAGTTTGGAGTTTCTTAAACCTCTAAAATCTAGAGCTACAGAGGATCTGGAAATTCCACTCTGGAGCATATATCCTGGGAGAGCCAGTAATCAAAGGATACACGCACCGCAATATTTAGTGCAGCCCTGTTTTCAAGAGCAAAGACTTGCAAGGAAACTAATTGTCCTAGAAAGGAACAATGGATAAAGGACTTGCGGTACATATGAACACTGGAATATTACTCAGCCATGAAATGAAGGAAATGAGTCCATTTGCAGCACTCGGATGGACCTAGGTAGAATCATACTGGATGACAAACGTCCGAGAAAGAGAAATATCATACGATACCACTTATAGGCACAATCTAAAATTTGATACAAATGCGCCAACTTCCATAACAGAAACACAGTCACAGATTTGGCAAGCAAACGTATGGCTACGAGTGGGGAAAGTCAGCGGGAGACGCATCAACCTGGAGTTGGAAATTGGCATACATACCGTTACATACAGAAAATGATTAATGAATAAGGATCTGCTTTTAGCACATAGAATTTGACTCAATGCACTGTAACGGACGAAAAGAATATGTAAGCTTGGTAGTAATCCGCACAAAAGTACAGAAAACTCTCTGCATAAGAGAAGCAAGTACGAGTTCACCAGAAAGTAATGCAACATTGCAAATCTGCTATATCCCTTTATGAAAATAAAAAACAAAAGGGGGGTGGGAATGGTTCCTAAATTCGTTCAGCGGCAGGGACCCACCCAGCTGTCACATCCCTGCAGCCAGAGCAGGCTTGGGTCCCAAGGCTTGACTTTCGTGGGACTGAGGGACCTGGTGAGGATGTGCCAGCTAATGCAGCCCCATTGGAGTTGTGCTGCCTGATCCCCACTCCAGGTGCCGAAATCTCCCAGGGCAGGGGAGCCAAGCTACAGCTAAACATGCCTGGGACACCCAAAGGATGGTAGAACCTCTGGGCGGGAAGATGTTTGAAAAGTCACCTAACCTCCACATTTCCTGATGCTGTGATTTCCACCTGCAGTCTCTTTCCTTAATGTCTCCCCACTGTGGGAAGACAATACCCTCAAAACCCGGGTTTCAACAGCTTGGATTTTGTTCCCTGGATAAAGGTTAAGGGGGGAGAGAACTCAGACACAACCCCTAGGGTGTTTGCACAGGCACAGGCCATTTAATATCCAAGAAGGGACAGGACGTTTCCAAAGGCTCCGGTTCCCCCAGGTACACGAGCGGGGCTTAAGAAATGCTGCCGCCTTTTGGCCGCTTCCCGTAACAACAACCTGAAAACCGGTGCTCAGGGGCTCTGCAATTCACAAGACCTGCAGGGCTGTAAATGACACCTGCCCTCGCTCAACATCTTGAGGTAAGTGTTCGAAAAGGATGCGAAAACAAGGCAGAATTGCAGGAAACGCAATCATCAGGTACGTGTTACTGGCACGTTAAAGCACATAAAAAGCTGCTAATAGCACCACTGACTGGGTTGGAAAAAAGGGGGTTTGGGTTTTTACCTGATGTATTATGGAAAACGCTGAAGACCCTTTGTGGCCAATCCAGTATCCGGTAATGCAAATTAACTCGACAGAGAGGTATCATCTCTCACCATTCAGAATCACGATCATCACAAACTCTAACAGCAAGGAACGCTGGAGGGGGCCTGGGAAAAAAGCTAACCCTGCCCAGGTGATGGTGGGAAGGTAAAGTGCTAACAGCCACTCTGGAGAAGAGCTTGCAGCTTCCTAAACATCTAAAATCTAGAGCTACAGAGGATCCAGCAATGCCACTCTCGGCCGTATATCCTGGGAAATTCACTATCAAAGGACACATGCACTGCGATATTTAGTGCAGCCCCTTTTCAAGAGCATAGACTTGCAAGCAAAATAATTGTCCTAGAAAGGAACAATGGATAAAGAACTTGCAGTACATATGAACAATGGAGTATTACTCAGCCATGAAATGAAGGAAATGAGTCCATTTGCAGCACTCGGATGGACCTAGGTAGAACCATACTGGATGACAAACGTCCGAGAAAGAGAAATATCATACGATATCACTTATAGGCACAATCTAAAATTTGATACAAATGAGCCAACTTCCATAACAGAAACACAGTCACAGATTTGGAAACCAAACGTATGGCTACCAGTGGGGAAAGTCAGCGGGAGAGGCATCAACCTGGAGTTGGAAATTGGCATACATACCGTTACATACAGAAAATGTTTAATGAATAAGGACCTGCTTTTAGCACATAGAATTTGACTCAATGCACTGTAACGGACGAAAAGAATATGTAAGCTTGGTAGTAATCCGCACAAAAGTACAGAAAACTCTGTGCATAAGAGAAGCAAGTACGAGTTCACCAGAAAGGAACACAACATTGCAAATGTGCTATATCCCGTTATGAAAATAAAGAACAAAAGGGGCGTGTGAATGGTTACTAAATTCGTTCAGCAGCAGAGACCCACCCAGCTGTCACATCCCTGCAGCCAGAGCAGGCTTGGGTCCCAAGGCTTGACTTTCGTGGGACTGAGGGACCTGGTGAGGATGTGCCAGCTATTGCAGCCCCATTGGAGATGTGCTGCCTGATCCCCACTCCAGGTGCCGAAATCTCCCGGGGCAGGGGAGCCAAGCTACAGCTAAACATGCCTGGGACACCCAAAGGATGGTAGAACCTCTGGGCGGGAAGATGTTTGAAAAGTCACCTAACCTCCACATTTCCTGATGCTGTGACTTCCACCTGCAGCCTCTTTCCTTAAGCTCTCCCCACCGTGGGAAGACAATACCCTCAAAACCCGGGTTTCAACAGCTTGGATTTTGTTCCCTGGATGAAGGTTACGGGGGGTAGAACTCAGACACAAGCCCTAGGGTGTTTGCACAGGCACAGGCCATCTAATTTCAAAGCAGGGACAGGACTTTTCCAAAGGCTCCGGCTCCCCCAGGTACACGAGAGGGGCTTAAGAAATGCTGCCGCCTTGTGGCCGCTTCCCGTAACAACAACCAGAAAACCGGTGCTCAGGGGCACTGCAAAGTACGTGGCCTGCAGTGCTGTAAAGAACATCTGACCTCGCTCAATGTCTTGGGGTAGTTGACCGAAAAGGACGTGAAAACAAGGCGCAATTGCAGCAAATGCATTAAAACAAATAGGATTTACTGGCACATTAAAGCACGTAAAAACCTGCTTAATAGCACCAGTGACTCGGTTGGACAAACGGGGCGTTCGGGTTTTTCCAGTGTGTATTACAGCAAACACCGAAGGCCCTTTTTGGCAATCGAATATTCCGAAAATGCAAATCAACTCGACAGAGAGGTATCATCTCTCACCATTCAGAATGACCATCATCACCAAGTCTAACAGCACGAAATGCTGGAGGGGGCGTGGAAAAAAAGCCAACCGTGCCCAGATGATGATGGGAAGGTAAATTGCTAACAGCCACTCTGGAGAAGAGTTTGGAGCTTCCTAAACATCTAAAATCTAGAGCTACAGAGGATCCGGCAATTCCACTGTGGGCCGTATATCCTGGGAAAGTCAGTATCGAAGGACACTTGTACTGCGATATTTAGTGCAGCCCTCTTTTCAAGAGCATAGACTTGCAAGCAAACTAATTGTCTTAGAAAGGAACAATGGATAAAGTACTTGCGGTACATATGAACAGTGGAATATTACTCAGCCATGAAATGAAGGAAATGAGTCCATTTGCAGCACTCGGATGGACCTAGGTAGAGTCATACTGGATGACAAACGTCCGAGAAAGAGAAATATCATACGATATCACTTATAGGCACAATCTAAAAATTGATACAAATGAACCAACTTCCATAACAGAAACACAGTCACAAATTTGGAAAGCAAACGTATGGCTACCAGTGAAGAAAGTCAGCGGGAGAGGCATCAACCTGGATTTAGAAATAGGCATACATTCCGTTACATACAGAAAATGATTAATGAGTAAGGACCTGCTTTTAGCACATAGAATTTGACTCAATGCACTGTAACGGACGAAAGGAATATGTAAGCTTGGTAGTAATCCGCACAAAAGTACAGAAAACTCTCTGCATAAGAGAAGCAAGTACGAGTTCACCAGAAAGGAACACAACATTGCAAATCTGCTATATCCCTTTATGAAAATAAAAAACAAAAGGGGGGTGGGAATGGTTACTAAATTCGTTCAGCGGCAGGGACCCACTCAGCTGTCACATCACTGCAGCCAGAGCAGGCTTGGGTCCCAAGGCTTGACTTTCGTGGGCCTGAGGGACCTGGTGAGGATGTGCCAGCTAATGCAGCCCCATTGGAGATGTGCTGCCTGATCCCCACTCCAGGTGCCGAAATCTCCCGGGGCAGGGGAGCCAAGCTACAGCTAAACATGCCTGGGACACCCAAAGGATGGTAGAACCTCTGGGCGGGAAGATGTTTGAAAAGTCACCTAACCTCCACATTTCCTGATGCTGTGATTTCCACCTGCAGTCTCTTTCCTTAATGTCTCCCCACTGTGGGAAGACAATACCCTCAAAACCCGGGTTTCAACAGCTTGGATTTTGTTCCCTGGATAAAGGTTAAGGGGGGAGAGAACTCAGACACAACCCCTAGGGTGTTTGCACAGGCACAGGCCATTTAATATCCAAGAAGGGACAGGACGTTTCCAAAGGCTCAGGTTCCCCCAGGTACACGAGCGGGGCTTAAGAAATGCTGCCGCCTTGTGGCCGCTTCCCGTAACAACAACCTGAAAACCGGTGCTCAGGGGCACTGCAATTCACAAGACCTGCCGGGCTGTAAATGACACCTGCCCTCGCTCAACATCTTGAGGTAAGTGTTCGAAAAGGATGCGAAAACAAGGCAGAATTGCAGGAAACGCAATCATCAGGTACGTGTTACTGGCACGTTAAAGCACATTAAAAAGCTGCTAATAGCACCACTGACTGGGTTGGAAAAAAGGGGGTTTGGGTTTTTACCTGATGTATTATGGAAAACGCCGAAGACCCTTTGTGGACAATCCAGTATCCGGTAATGCAAATTAACTCGACAGAGGGGTATCATCTCTCACCATTCAGAATCACGATCATCACCAACTCTAACAGCAAGAAATGTTGGAGGGGGCGTGGCAAAAAAAGCTAACCCTGCCCAGGTGATGGTGGGAAGGTAAATTGCTAACAGCCACTCTGGAGAAGAGTTTGCAGCTTCCTAAACATCTAAAATCTAGAGCTACAGAGGATCCAGCAATGCCACTCTCGGCCGTATATCCTGGGAAATTCACTATCAAAGGACACATGCACTGCGATATTTAGTGCAGCCCCTTTTCAAGAGCATAGACTTGCAAGCAAAATAATTGTCCTAGAAAGGAACAATGGATAAAGAACTTGCAGTACATATGAACAATGGAGTATTACTCAGCCATGAAATGAAGGAAATGAGTCCATTTGCAGCACTCGGATGGACCTAGGTAGAACCATACTGGATGACAAACGTCCGAGAAAGAGAAATATCATACGATATCACTTATAGGCACAATCTAAAATTTGATACAAATGAGCCAACTTCCATAACAGAAACACAGTCACAGATTTGGAAACCAAACGTATGGCTACCAGTGGGGAAAGTCAGCGGGAGAGGCATCAACCTGGAGTTGGAAATTGGCATACATACCGTTACATACAGAAAATGTTTAATGAATAAGGACCTGCTTTTAGCACATAGAATTTGACTCAATGCACTGTAACGGACGAAAAGAATATGTAAGCTTGGTAGTAATCCGCACAAAAGTACAGAAAACTCTGTGCATAAGAGAAGCAAGTACGAGTTCACCAGAAAGGAACACAACATTGCAAATGTGCTATATCCCGTTATGAAAATAAAGAACAAAAGGGGCGTGTGAATGGTTACTAAATTCGTTCAGCAGCAGAGACCCACCCAGCTGTCACATCCCTGCAGCCAGAGCAGGCTTGGGTCCCAAGGCTTGACTTTCGTGGGACTGAGGGACCTGGTGAGGATGTGCCAGCTATTGCAGCCCCATTGGAGATGTGCTGCCTGATCCCCACTCCAGGTGCCGAAATCTCCCGGGGCAGGGGAGCCAAGCTACAGCTAAACATGCCTGGGACACCCAAAGGATGGTAGAACCTCTGGGCGGGAAGATGTTTGAAAAGTCACCTAACCTCCACATTTCCTGATGCTGTGACTTCCACCTGCAGCCTCTTTCCTTAAGCTCTCCCCACCGTGGGAAGACAATACCCTCAAAACCCGGGTTTCAACAGCTTGGATTTTGTTCCCTGGATGAAGGTTACGGGGGGTAGAACTCAGACACAAGCCCTAGGGTGTTTGCACAGGCACAGGCCATCTAATTTCAAAGCAGGGACAGGACTTTTCCAAAGGCTCCGGCTCCCCCAGGTACACGAGAGGGGCTTAAGAAATGCTGCCGCCTTGTGGCCGCTTCCCGTAACAACAACCAGAAAACCGGTGCTCAGGGGCACTGCAAAGTACGTGGCCTGCAGTGCTGTAAAGAACATCTGACCTCGCTCAATGTCTTGGGGTAGTTGACCGAAAAGGACGTGAAAACAAGGCGCAATTGCAGCAAATGCATTAAAACAAATAGGATTTACTGGCACATTAAAGCACGTAAAAACCTGCTTAATAGCACCAGTGACTCGGTTGGACAAACGGGGCGTTCGGGTTTTTCCAGTGTGTATTACAGCAAACACCGAAGGCCCTTTTTGGCAATCGAATATTCCGAAAATGCAAATCAACTCGACAGAGAGGTATCATCTCTCACCATTCAGAATGACCATCATCACCAAGTCTAACAGCACGAAATGCTGGAGGGGGCGTGGAAAAAAAGCCAACCGTGCCCAGATGATGATGGGAAGGTAAATTGCTAACAGCCACTCTGGAGAAGAGTTTGGAGCTTCCTAAACATCTAAAATCTAGAGCTACAGAGGATCCGGCAATTCCACTGTGGGCCGTATATCCTGGGAAAGTCAGTATCGAAGGACACTTGTACTGCGATATTTAGTGCAGCCCTCTTTTCAAGAGCATAGACTTGCAAGCAAACTAATTGTCTTAGAAAGGAACAATGGATAAAGTACTTGCGGTACATATGAACAGTGGAATATTACTCAGCCATGAAATGAAGGAAATGAGTCCATTTGCAGCACTCGGATGGACCTAGGTAGAGTCATACTGGATGACAAACGTCCGAGAAAGAGAAATATCATACGATATCACTTATAGGCACAATCTAAAAATTGATACAAATGAACCAACTTCCATAACAGAAACACAGTCACAAATTTGGAAAGCAAACGTATGGCTACCAGTGAAGAAAGTCAGCGGGAGAGGCATCAACCTGGATTTAGAAATAGGCATACATTCCGTTACATACAGAAAATGATTAATGAGTAAGGACCTGCTTTTAGCACATAGAATTTGACTCAATGCACTGTAACGGACGAAAAGAATATGTAAGCTTGGTAGTAATCCGCACAAAAGTACAGAAAACTCTCTGCATAAGAGAAGCAAGTACGAGTTCACCAGAAAGGAACACAACATTGCAAATCTGCTATATCCCTTTATGAAAATAAAAAACAAAAGGGGGGTGGGAATGGTTACTAAATTCGTTCAGCGGCAGGGACCCACCCAGCTGTCACATCACTGCAGCCAGAGCAGGCTTGGGTCCCAAGGCTTGACTTTCGTGGGCCTGAGGGACCTGGTGAGGATGTGCCAGCTAATGCAGCCCCATTGGAGATGTGCTGCCTGATCCCCACTCCAGGTGCCGAAATCTCCCGGGGCAGGGGAGCCAAGCTACAGCTAAACATGCCTGGGACACCCAAAGGATGGTAGAACCTCTGGGCGGGAAGATGTTTGAAAAGTCACCTAACCTCCACATTTCCTGATGCTGTGATTTCCACCTGCAGTCTCTTTCCTTAATGTCTCCCCACTGTGGGAAGACAATACCCTCAAAACCCGGGTTTCAACAGCTTGGATTTTGTTCCCTGGATAAAGGTTAAGGGGGGAGAGAACTCAGACACAACCCCTAGGGTGTTTGCACAGGCACAGGCCATTTAATATCCAAGAAGGGACAGGACGTTTCCAAAGGCTCAGGTTCCCCCAGGTACACGAGCGGGGCTTAAGAAATGCTGCCGCCTTGTGGCCGCTTCCCGTAACAACAACCTGAAAACCGGTGCTCAGGGGCACTGCAATTCACAAGACCTGCCGGGCTGTAAATGACACCTGCCCTCGCTCAACATCTTGAGGTAAGTGTTCGAAAAGGATGCGAAAACAAGGCAGAATTGCAGGAAACGCAATCATCAGGTACGTGTTACTGGCACGTTAAAGCACATTAAAAAGCTGCTAATAGCACCACTGACTGGGTTGGAAAAAAGGGGGTTTGGGTTTTTACCTGATGTATTATGGAAAACGCCGAAGACCCTTTGTGGACAATCCAGTATCCGGTAATGCAAATTAACTCGACAGAGGGGTATCATCTCTCACCATTCAGAATCACGATCATCACCAACTCTAACAGCAAGAAATGTTGGAGGGGGCGTGGCAAAAAAAGCTAACCCTGCCCAGGTGATGGTGGGAAGGTAAATTGCTAACAGCCACTCTGGAGAAGAGTTTGCAGCTTCCTAAACATCTAAAATCTAGAGCTACAGAGGATCCAGCAATGCCACTCTCGGCCGTATATCCTGGGAAATTCACTATCAAAGGACACATGCACTGCGATATTTAGTGCAGCCCCTTTTCAAGAGCATAGACTTGCAAGCAAAATAATTGTCCTAGAAAGGAACAATGGATAAAGAACTTGCAGTACATATGAACAATGGAGTATTACTCAGCCATGAAATGAATGAAATGAGTCCATTTGCAGCACTCGGATGGACCTAGGTAGAACCATACTGGATGACAAACGTCCGAGAAAGAGAAATATCATACGATATCACTTATAGGCACAATCTAAAATTTGATACAAATGAGCCAACTTCCATAACAGAAACACAGTCACAGATTTGGAAACCAAACGTATGGCTACCAGTGGGGAAAGTCAGCGGGAGAGGCATCAACCTGGAGTTGGAAATTGGCATACATACCGTTACATACAGAAAATGATTAATGAATAAGGACCTGCTTTTAGCACATAGAATTTGACTCAATGCACTGTAACAGACGAAAGGAATATGGAAGCTTGGTACTAATCTGCAGAAAAGTACAGAAAACTCTCTGCATAAGAGAAGCAAGTACGAGTTCACCAGAAAGTAATGCAACATTGCAAATCTGCTATATCCCTTTATGAAAATAAAAAACAAAAGGGGGGTGGGAATGGTTCCTAAATTCGTTCAGCGGCAGGGACCCACCCAGCTGTCACATCCCTGCAGCCAGAGCAGGCTTGGGTCCCAAGGCTTGACTTTCGTGGGACTGAGGGACCTGGTGAGGATGTGCCAGCTAATGCATCCCCATTGGAGTTGTGCTGCCTGATCTCCACTCCAGGTGCCGAAATCTCCCGGGGCAGGGGAGCCAAGCTACAGCTAAACATGCCTGGGACACCCAAAGGATGGTAGAACCTCTGGGCGGGAAGAAGTTTGAAAAGTCACCTAACCTCCACATTTCCTGATGCTGTGATTTCCACCTGCAGTCTCTTTCCTTAATGTCTCCCCACTGTGGGAAGACAATACCCTCAAAACCCGGGTTTCAACAGCTTGGATTTTGTTCCCTGGATAAAGGTTAAGGGGGGAGAGAACTCAGACACAACCCCTAGGGTGTTTGCACAGGCACAGGCCATTTAATATCCAAGAAGGGACAGGACGTTTCCAAAGGCTCCGGTTCCCCCAGGTACACGAGCGGGGCTTAAGAAATGCTGCCGCCTTTTGGCCGCTTCCCGTAACAACAACCTGAAAACCGGTGCTCAGGGGCTCTGCAATTCACAAGACCTGCCGGGCTGTAAATGACACCTGCCCTCGCTCAACATCTTGAGGTAAGTGTTCGAAAAGGATGCGAAAACAAGGCAGAATTGCAGGAAACGCAATCATCAGGTACGTGTTACTGGCACGTTAAAGCACATAAAAAGCTGCTAATAGCACCACTGACTGGGTTGGAAAAAAGGGGGTTTGGGTTTTTACCTGATGTATTATGGAAAACGCTGAAGACCCTTTGTGGCCAATCCAGTATCCGGTAATGCAAATTAACTCGACAGAGAGGTATCATCTCTCACCATTCAGAATCACGATCATCACAAACTCTAACAGCAAGGAACGCTGGAGGGGGCCTGGGAAAAAAAGCTAACCCTGCCCAGGTGATGGTGGGAAGGTAAATTGCTAACAGCCACTCTGGAGAAGAGCTTGCAGCTTCCTAAACATCTAAAATCTAGAGCTACAGAGGATCCAGCAATGCCACTCTCGGCCGTATATCCTGGGAAATTCACTATCAAAGGACACATGCACTGCGATATTTAGTGCAGCCCCTTTTCAAGAGCATAGACTTGCAAGCAAAATAATTGTCCTAGAAAGGAACAATGGATAAAGAACTTGCAGTACATATGAACAATGGAGTATTACTCAGCCATGAAATGAATGAAATGAGTCCATTTGCAGCACTCGGATGGACCTAGGTAGAACCATACTGGATGACAAACGTCCGAGAAAGAGAAATATCATACGATATCACTTATAGGCACAATCTAAAATTTGATACAAATGAGCCAACTTCCATAACAGAAACACAGTCACAGATTTGGAAACCAAACGTATGGCTACCAGTGGGGAAAGTCAGCGGGAGAGGCATCAACCTGGAGTTGGAAATTGGCATACATACCGTTACATACAGAAAATGATTAATGAATAAGGACCTGCTTTTAGCACATAGAATTTGACTCAATGCACTGTAACAGACGAAAGGAATATGGAAGCTTGGTACTAATCTGCAGAAAAGTACAGAAAACTCTCTGCATAAGAGAAGCAAGTACGAGTTCACCAGAAAGTAATGCAACATTGCAAATCTGCTATATCCCTTTATGAAAATAAAAAACAAAAGGGGGGTGGGAATGGTTCCTAAATTCGTTCAGCGGCAGGGACCCACCCAGCTGTCACATCCCTGCAGCCAGAGCAGGCTTGGGTCCCAAGGCTTGACTTTCGTGGGACTGAGGGACCTGGTGAGGATGTGCCAGCTAATGCATCCCCATTGGAGTTGTGCTGCCTGATCTCCACTCCAGGTGCCGAAATCTCCCGGGGCAGGGGAGCCAAGCTACAGCTAAACATGCCTGGGACACCCAAAGGATGGTAGAACCTCTGGGCGGGAAGAAGTTTGAAAAGTCACCTAACCTCCACATTTCCTGATGCTGTGATTTCCACCTGCAGTCTCTTTCCTTAATGTCTCCCCACTGTGGGAAGACAATACCCTCAAAACCCGGGTTTCAACAGCTTGGATTTTGTTCCCTGGATAAAGGTTAAGGGGGGAGAGAACTCAGACACAACCCCTAGGGTGTTTGCACAGGCACAGGCCATTTAATATCCAAGAAGGGACAGGACGTTTCCAAAGGCTCCGGTTCCCCCAGGTACACGAGCGGGGCTTAAGAAATGCTGCCGCCTTTTGGCCGCTTCCCGTAACAACAACCTGAAAACCGGTGCTCAGGGGCTCTGCAATTCACAAGACCTGCCGGGCTGTAAATGACACCTGCCCTCGCTCAACATCTTGAGGTAAGTGTTCGAAAAGGATGCGAAAACAAGGCAGAATTGCAGGAAACGCAATCATCAGGTACGTGTTACTGGCACGTTAAAGCACATAAAAAGCTGCTAATAGCACCACTGACTGGGTTGGAAAAAAGGGGGTTTGGGTTTTTACCTGATGTATTATGGAAAACGCTGAAGACCCTTTGTGGCCAATCCAGTATCCGGTAATGCAAATTAACTCGACAGAGAGGTATCATCTCTCACCATTCAGAATCACGATCATCACAAACTCTAATAGCAAGGAACGCTGGAGGGGGCCTGGGAAAAAAAGCTAACCCTGCCCAGGTGATGGTGGGAAGGTAAATTGCTAACAGCCACTCTGGAGAAGAGCTTGCAGCTTCCTAAACATCTAAAATCTAGAGCTACAGAGGATCCAGCAATGCCACTCTCGGCCGTATATCCTGGGAAATTCACTATCAAAGGACACATGCACTGCGATATTTAGTGCAGCCCCTTTTCAAGAGCATAGACTTGCAAGCAAAATAATTGTCCTAGAAAGGAACAATGGATAAAGAACTTGCAGTACATATGAACAATGGAGAATTACTCAGCCATGAAATGAAGGAAATGAGTCCATTTGCAGCACTCGGATGGACCTAGGTAGAACCATACTGGATGACAAACGTCCGAGAAAGAGAAATATCATACGATATCACTTATAGGCACAATCTAAAATTTGATACAAATGAGCCAACTTCCATAACAGAAACACAGTCACAGATTTGGAAACCAAACGTATGGCTACCAGTGGGGAAAGTCAGCGGGAGAGGCATCAACCTGGAGTTGGAAATTGGCATACATACCGTTACATACAGAAAATGTTTAATGAATAAGGACCTGCTTTTAGCACATAGAATTTGACTCAATGCACTGTAACGGACGAAAAGAATATGTAAGCTTGGTAGTAATCCGCACAAAAGTACAGAAAACTCTGTGCATAAGAGAAGCAAGTACGAGTTCACCAGAAAGGAACACAACATAGCAAATCTGCTATATCCCGTTATGAAAATAAAAAACAACAGGGGGATGGGAATGGTTACTAAATTCGTTCAGAGGCAGAGACCCACCCAGCTGTCACATCCCTGCAGCCAGAGCAGGCTTGGGTCCCAAGGCTTGACTTTCGTGGGACTGAGGGACCTGGTGAGGATGTGCCAGCTAATGCAGCCCCATTGGAGATGTGCTGCCTGATCCCCACTCCAGGTGCCGAAATCTCCCAGGGCAGGGGAGCCAAGCTACAGCTAAACATGCCTGGGACAGCCAAAGGATGTTAGAACCTCTGGGCGGGAAGATATTTGAAAAGTCACCTAACCTCCACATTTCCTGATGCTGTGATTTCCACCTGCAGTCTCTTTCCTTAAGGTCTCCCCACCGTGGGAAAACAATACCCTCAAAACCCGGGTTTCAACAGCTTGGATTTTGTTCCCTGGATAAAGGTTAAGGGGGGGAGAACTCAGACACAAGCCCTTGGGTGTTTGCACAGGCACAGGCCATCTAATTTCAAAGCAGGGACAGGACTTTTCCAAAGGCTCCAGTTCCCCCAGGTACACGAGAGGGGCTTAAGAAATGCTGCCGCCTTGTGGCCGCTTCCCGTAACAACAACCAGAAAACCGGTGCTCAGGGGCACTGCAAATTACATGGCCTTCAGTGCTGTAAAGAACGTCTGACCTCGCTCAATGTCTTGGGGTAGTTGACCGAAAAGGACGTGAAAACAAGGCGCAATTGCAGCAAATGCATTAAAACAAATAGGATTTACTGGCACATTAAAGCACGTAAAAACCTGCTTAATTGCACCAGTGACTCGGTTGGACAAACGGGGCGTTCGGGTTTTTCCAGTGTGTATTACAGCAAACACCGAAGGCCCTTTTTGGCAATTGAATATTCCGGTAATGCAAATCAGCTCCACAGAGAGGTATCATCTCTCACCATTCAGAATGACCATCATCACCAAGTCTAACAGCAAGAAATGCTGGAGGGGGCGTGGAAAAAGCTAACCCTGCCCAGATGATGATGGGAAGGTAAATTGCTAACAGCCACTCCGGATAACAGTTTGGAGTTTCTTAAACCTCTAAAATCTAGAGCTACAGAGGATCCGGAAATTCCACTCTGGAGCATATATCCTGGGAGAGCCCAGTAATCAAAGGATACACGCACCGCAATATTTAGTGCAGCCCTGTTTTCAAGAGCATAGACTTGCAAGGAAACTAATGGTCCTAGAAAGGAACAATGGATAAAGGACTTGCAGTACATATGAACACTGGAATATTACTCAGCCATGAAATGAAGGAAATGAGTCCATTTGCAGCACTCGGATGGACCTAGGTAGAATCATACTGGATGACAAACGTCCGAGAAAGAGAAATATCATAGGATATCACTTATAGGCACAATCTAAAATTTGATACAAATGAGCCAACTTCCATAACAGAAACACAGTCACAGATTTGGAAAGCAAACGTATGGCTACCAGTGGGGAAAGTCAGCGGGAGACGCATCAACCTGGAGTTGGAAATTGGCATACATACTGTTACATACAGAAAATGACTAATGAATAAGGACCTGCTTTTAGCACATAGAATTTGACTCAATACACTGTAACGGACGAAAAGAATATGTAAGCTTGGTAGGAATCCGCACAAAAGTACAGAAAACTCTCTGCATAAGAGAAGCAAGTACGAGTTCACCAGAAAGTAATGCAACATTGCAAATCTGCTATATCCCTTTATGAAAATAAAAAACAAAAGGGGGGTGGGAATGGTTCCTAAATTCGTTCAGCGGCAGGGACCCACCCAGCTGTCACATCCCTGCAGCCAGAGCAGGCTTGGGTCCCAAGGCTTGACTTTCGTGGGACTGAGGGACCTGTTGAGGATGTGCCAGCTAATGCAGCCCCATTGGAGTTGTGCTGCCTGATCCCCACTCCAGGTGCCGAAATCTCCCAGGGCAGGGGAGCCAAGCTACAGCTAAACATGCCTGGGACACCCAAAGGATGGTAGAACCTCTGGGCGGGAAGATGTTTGAAAAGTCACCTAACCTCCACATTTCCTGATGCTGTGATTTCCACCTGCAGTCTCTTTCCTTAATGTCTCCCCACTGTGGGAAGACAATACCCTCAAAACCCGGGTTTCAACAGCTTGGATTTTGTTCCCTGGATAAAGGTTAAGGGGGGGAGAACTCAGACACAAGCCCTAGGGTGTTTGCACAGGCACAGGGCATCTAATTTCCAAGCAGGGACAGGACGTTTCCAAAGGCTCAGGTTCCCGCAGGTACACGAGTGGGGCTAAATAAATGCTGCCGCCTTGTGGCCGCTTCCCGTAATAACAACCAGAGAACCGGTGCTCAGGGGCACTGCAAATTACATGGTCTGCAGTGCTGTAAAGAACATCTGACGTCGCTCAATGTCTTCGGGTAGGTGATCGAAAAGGATGTGAAAACAAGGCGCAATTGCAGCAAATGCATTAAAACAAATAGGATTTACTGGCACATTAAAGCACGTAAAAACCTGCTTAATAGCACCAGTGACTCGGTTGGACAAACGGGGCGTTCGGGTTTTTCCAGTGTGTATTACAGCAAACACCGAAGGCCGTTTTTGGCAATCGAATATTCCGGTAATGCAAATCAACTCCACAGAGAGGTATCATCTCTCACCATTCAGAATGACCATCATCACCAAGTCTAACAGCAAGAAATGCTGGAGGGGGCGTGGAAAAAGCTAATCCTGCCCAGATGATGATGGGAAGGTAAATTGCTAACAGCCATTCCGGAGAACAGTTTGGAGTTTCTTAAACCTCTAAAATCTAGAGCTACAGAGGATCTGGAAATTCCACTCTGGAGCATATATCCTGGGAGAGCCAGTAATCAAAGGATACACGCACCGCAATATTTAGTGCAGCCCTGTTTTCAAGAGCAAAGACTTGCAAGGAAACTAATTGTCCTAGAAAGGAACAATGGATAAAGGACTTGCGGTACATATGAACACTGGAATATTACTCAGCCATGAAATGAAGGAAATGAGTCCATTTGCAGCACTCGGATGGACCTAGGTAGAATCATACTGGATGACAAACGTCCGAGAAAGAGAAATATCATACGATACCACTTATAGGCACAATCTAAAATTTGATACAAATGCGCCAACTTCCATAACAGAAACACAGTCACAGATTTGGCAAGCAAACGTATGGCTACGAGTGGGGAAAGTCAGCGGGAGACGCATCAACCTGGAGTTGGAAATTGGCATACATACCGTTACATACAGAAAATGATTAATGAATAAGGATCTGCTTTTAGCACATAGAATTTGACTCAATGCACTGTAACGGACGAAAAGAATATGTAAGCTTGGTAGTAATCCGCACAAAAGTACAGAAAACTCTCTGCATAAGAGAAGCAAGTACGAGTTCACCAGAAAGTAATGCAACATTGCAAATCTGCTATATCCCTTTATGAAAATAAAAAACAAAAGGGGGGTGGGAATGGTTCCTAAATTCGTTCAGCGGCAGGGACCCACCCAGCTGTCACATCCCTGCAGCCAGAGCAGGCTTGGGTCCCAAGGCTTGACTTTCGTGGGACTGAGGGACCTGGTGAGGATGTGCCAGCTAATGCAGCCCCATTGGAGTTGTGCTGCCTGATCCCCACTCCAGGTGCCGAAATCTCCCAGGGCAGGGGAGCCAAGCTACAGCTAAACATGCCTGGGACACCCAAAGGATGGTAGAACCTCTGGGCGGGAAGATGTTTGAAAAGTCACCTAACCTCCACATTTCCTGATGCTGTGATTTCCACCTGCAGTCTCTTTCCTTAATGTCTCCCCACTGTGGGAAGACAATACCCTCAAAACCCGGGTTTCAACAGCTTGGATTTTGTTCCCTGGATAAAGGTTAAGGGGGGAGAGAACTCAGACACAACCCCTAGGGTGTTTGCACAGGCACAGGCCATTTAATATCCAAGAAGGGACAGGACGTTTCCAAAGGCTCCGGTTCCCCCAGGTACACGAGCGGGGCTTAAGAAATGCTGCCGCCTTTTGGCCGCTTCCCGTAACAACAACCTGAAAACCGGTGCTCAGGGGCTCTGCAATTCACAAGACCTGCAGGGCTGTAAATGACACCTGCCCTCGCTCAACATCTTGAGGTAAGTGTTCGAAAAGGATGCGAAAACAAGGCAGAATTGCAGGAAACGCAATCATCAGGTACGTGTTACTGGCACGTTAAAGCACATAAAAAGCTGCTAATAGCACCACTGACTGGGTTGGAAAAAAGGGGGTTTGGGTTTTTACCTGATGTATTATGGAAAACGCTGAAGACCCTTTGTGGCCAATCCAGTATCCGGTAATGCAAATTAACTCGACAGAGAGGTATCATCTCTCACCATTCAGAATCACGATCATCACAAACTCTAACAGCAAGGAACGCTGGAGGGGGCCTGGGAAAAAAGCTAACCCTGCCCAGGTGATGGTGGGAAGGTAAAGTGCTAACAGCCACTCTGGAGAAGAGCTTGCAGCTTCCTAAACATCTAAAATCTAGAGCTACAGAGGATCCAGCAATGCCACTCTCGGCCGTATATCCTGGGAAATTCACTATCAAAGGACACATGCACTGCGATATTTAGTGCAGCCCCTTTTCAAGAGCATAGACTTGCAAGCAAAATAATTGTCCTAGAAAGGAACAATGGATAAAGAACTTGCAGTACATATGAACAATGGAGTATTACTCAGCCATGAAATGAAGGAAATGAGTCCATTTGCAGCACTCGGATGGACCTAGGTAGAACCATACTGGATGACAAACGTCCGAGAAAGAGAAATATCATACGATATCACTTATAGGCACAATCTAAAATTTGATACAAATGAGCCAACTTCCATAACAGAAACACAGTCACAGATTTGGAAACCAAACGTATGGCTACCAGTGGGGAAAGTCAGCGGGAGAGGCATCAACCTGGAGTTGGAAATTGGCATACATACCGTTACATACAGAAAATGTTTAATGAATAAGGACCTGCTTTTAGCACATAGAATTTGACTCAATGCACTGTAACGGACGAAAAGAATATGTAAGCTTGGTAGTAATCCGCACAAAAGTACAGAAAACTCTGTGCATAAGAGAAGCAAGTACGAGTTCACCAGAAAGGAACACAACATTGCAAATGTGCTATATCCCGTTATGAAAATAAAGAACAAAAGGGGCGTGTGAATGGTTACTAAATTCGTTCAGCAGCAGAGACCCACCCAGCTGTCACATCCCTGCAGCCAGAGCAGGCTTGGGTCCCAAGGCTTGACTTTCGTGGGACTGAGGGACCTGGTGAGGATGTGCCAGCTATTGCAGCCCCATTGGAGATGTGCTGCCTGATCCCCACTCCAGGTGCCGAAATCTCCCGGGGCAGGGGAGCCAAGCTACAGCTAAACATGCCTGGGACACCCAAAGGATGGTAGAACCTCTGGGCGGGAAGATGTTTGAAAAGTCACCTAACCTCCACATTTCCTGATGCTGTGACTTCCACCTGCAGCCTCTTTCCTTAAGCTCTCCCCACCGTGGGAAGACAATACCCTCAAAACCCGGGTTTCAACAGCTTGGATTTTGTTCCCTGGATGAAGGTTACGGGGGGTAGAACTCAGACACAAGCCCTAGGGTGTTTGCACAGGCACAGGCCATCTAATTTCAAAGCAGGGACAGGACTTTTCCAAAGGCTCCGGCTCCCCCAGGTACACGAGAGGGGCTTAAGAAATGCTGCCGCCTTGTGGCCGCTTCCCGTAACAACAACCAGAAAACCGGTGCTCAGGGGCACTGCAAAGTACGTGGCCTGCAGTGCTGTAAAGAACATCTGACCTCGCTCAATGTCTTGGGGTAGTTGACCGAAAAGGACGTGAAAACAAGGCGCAATTGCAGCAAATGCATTAAAACAAATAGGATTTACTGGCACATTAAAGCACGTAAAAACCTGCTTAATAGCACCAGTGACTCGGTTGGACAAACGGGGCGTTCGGGTTTTTCCAGTGTGTATTACAGCAAACACCGAAGGCCCTTTTTGGCAATCGAATATTCCGAAAATGCAAATCAACTCGACAGAGAGGTATCATCTCTCACCATTCAGAATGACCATCATCACCAAGTCTAACAGCACGAAATGCTGGAGGGGGCGTGGAAAAAAAGCCAACCGTGCCCAGATGATGATGGGAAGGTAAATTGCTAACAGCCACTCTGGAGAAGAGTTTGGAGCTTCCTAAACATCTAAAATCTAGAGCTACAGAGGATCCGGCAATTCCACTGTGGGCCGTATATCCTGGGAAAGTCAGTATCGAAGGACACTTGTACTGCGATATTTAGTGCAGCCCTCTTTTCAAGAGCATAGACTTGCAAGCAAACTAATTGTCTTAGAAAGGAACAATGGATAAAGTACTTGCGGTACATATGAACAGTGGAATATTACTCAGCCATGAAATGAAGGAAATGAGTCCATTTGCAGCACTCGGATGGACCTAGGTAGAGTCATACTGGATGACAAACGTCCGAGAAAGAGAAATATCATACGATATCACTTATAGGCACAATCTAAAAATTGATACAAATGAACCAACTTCCATAACAGAAACACAGTCACAAATTTGGAAAGCAAACGTATGGCTACCAGTGAAGAAAGTCAGCGGGAGAGGCATCAACCTGGATTTAGAAATAGGCATACATTCCGTTACATACAGAAAATGATTAATGAGTAAGGACCTGCTTTTAGCACATAGAATTTGACTCAATGCACTGTAACGGACGAAAGGAATATGTAAGCTTGGTAGTAATCCGCACAAAAGTACAGAAAACTCTCTGCATAAGAGAAGCAAGTACGAGTTCACCAGAAAGGAACACAACATTGCAAATCTGCTATATCCCTTTATGAAAATAAAAAACAAAAGGGGGGTGGGAATGGTTACTAAATTCGTTCAGCGGCAGGGACCCACCCAGCTGTCACATCACTGCAGCCAGAGCAGGCTTGGGTCCCAAGGCTTGACTTTCGTGGGCCTGAGGGACCTGGTGAGGATGTGCCAGCTAATGCAGCCCCATTGGAGATGTGCTGCCTGATCCCCACTCCAGGTGCCGAAATCTCCCGGGGCAGGGGAGCCAAGCTACAGCTAAACATGCCTGGGACACCCAAACGATGGTAGAACCTCTGGGCGGGAAGATGTTTGAAAAGTCACCTAACCTCCACATTTCCTGATGCTGTGATTTCCACCTGCAGTCTCTTTCCTTAATGTCTCCCCACTGTGGGAAGACAATACCCTCAAAACCCGGGTTTCAACAGCTTGGATTTTGTTCCCTGGATAAAGGTTAAGGGGGGAGAGAACTCAGACACAACCCCTAGGGTGTTTGCACAGGCACAGGCCATTTAATATCCAAGAAGGGACAGGACGTTTCCAAAGGCTCAGGTTCCCCCAGGTACACGAGCGGGGCTTAAGAAATGCTGCCGCCTTGTGGCCGCTTCCCGTAACAACAACCTGAAAACCGGTGCTCAGGGGCACTGCAATTCACAAGACCTGCCGGGCTGTAAATGACACCTGCCCTCGCTCAACATCTTGAGGTAAGTGTTCGAAAAGGATGCGAAAACAAGGCAGAATTGCAGGAAACGCAATCATCAGGTACGTGTTACTGGCACGTTAAAGCACATTAAAAAGCTGCTAATAGCACCACTGACTGGGTTGGAAAAAAGGGGGTTTGGGTTTTTACCTGATGTATTATGGAAAACGCCGAAGACCCTTTGTGGACAATCCAGTATCCGGTAATGCAAATTAACTCGACAGAGGGGTATCATCTCTCACCATTCAGAATCACGATCATCACCAACTCTAACAGCAAGAAATGTTGGAGGGGGCGTGGCAAAAAAAGCTAACCCTGCCCAGGTGATGGTGGGAAGGTAAATTGCTAACAGCCACTCTGGAGAAGAGTTTGCAGCTTCCTAAACATCTAAAATCTAGAGCTACAGAGGATCCAGCAATGCCACTCTCGGCCGTATATCCTGGGAAATTCACTATCAAAGGACACATGCACTGCGATATTTAGTGCAGCCCCTTTTCAAGAGCATAGACTTGCAAGCAAAATAATTGTCCTAGAAAGGAACAATGGATAAAGAACTTGCAGTACATATGAACAATGGAGTATTACTCAGCCATGAAATGAATGAAATGAGTCCATTTGCAGCACTCGGATGGACCTAGGTAGAACCATACTGGATGACAAACGTCCGAGAAAGAGAAATATCATACGATATCACTTATAGGCACAATCTAAAATTTGATACAAATGAGCCAACTTCCATAACAGAAACACAGTCACAGATTTGGAAACCAAACGTATGGCTACCAGTGGGGAAAGTCAGCGGGAGAGGCATCAACCTGGAGTTGGAAATTGGCATACATACCGTTACATACAGAAAATGATTAATGAATAAGGACCTGCTTTTAGCACATAGAATTTGACTCAATGCACTGTAACAGACGAAAGGAATATGGAAGCTTGGTACTAATCTGCAGAAAAGTACAGAAAACTCTCTGCATAAGAGAAGCAAGTACGAGTTCACCAGAAAGTAATGCAACATTGCAAATCTGCTATATCCCTTTATGAAAATAAAAAACAAAAGGGGGGTGGGAATGGTTCCTAAATTCGTTCAGCGGCAGGGACCCACCCAGCTGTCACATCCCTGCAGCCAGAGCAGGCTTGGGTCCCAAGGCTTGACTTTCGTGGGACTGAGGGACCTGGTGAGGATGTGCCAGCTAATGCATCCCCATTGGAGTTGTGCTGCCTGATCTCCACTCCAGGTGCCGAAATCTCCCGGGGCAGGGGAGCCAAGCTACAGCTAAACATGCCTGGGACACCCAAAGGATGGTAGAACCTCTGGGCGGGAAGATGTTTGAAAAGTCACCTAACCTCCACATTTCCTGATGCTGTGATTTCCACCTGCAGTCTCTTTCCTTAATGTCTCCCCACTGTGGGAAGACAATACCCTCAAAACCCGGGTTTCAACAGCTTGGATTTTGTTCCCTGGATAAAGGTTAAGGGGGGAGAGAACTCAGACACAACCCCTAGGGTGTTTGCACAGGCACAGGCCATTTAATATCCAAGAAGGGACAGGACGTTTCCAAAGGCTCCGGTTCCCCCAGGTACACGAGCGGGGCTTAAGAAATGCTGCCGCCTTTTGGCCGCTTCCCGTAACAACAACCTGAAAACCGGTGCTCAGGGGCTCTGCAATTCACAAGACCTGCAGGGCTGTAAATGACACCTGCCCTCGCTCAACATCTTGAGGTAAGTGTTCGAAAAGGATGCGAAAACAAGGCAGAATTGCAGGAAACGCAATCATCAGGTACGTGTTACTGGCACGTTAAAGCACATAAAAAGCTGCTAATAGCACCACTGACTGGGTTGGAAAAAAGGGGGTTTGGGTTTTTACCTGATGTATTATGGAAAACGCTGAAGACCCTTTGTGGCCAATCCAGTATCCGGTAATGCAAATTAACTCGACAGAGAGGTATCATCTCTCACCATTCAGAATCACGATCATCACAAACTCTAACAGCAAGGAACGCTGGAGGGGGCCTGGGAAAAAAGCTAACCCTGCCCAGGTGATGGTGGGAAGGTAAAGTGCTAACAGCCACTCTGGAGAAGAGCTTGCAGCTTCCTAAACATCTAAAATCTAGAGCTACAGAGGATCCAGCAATGCCACTCTCGGCCGTATATCCTGGGAAATTCACTATCAAAGGACACATGCACTGCGATATTTAGTGCAGCCCCTTTTCAAGAGCATAGACTTGCAAGCAAAATAATTGTCCTAGAAAGGAACAATGGATAAAGAACTTGCAGTACATATGAACAATGGAGTATTACTCAGCCATGAAATGAAGGAAATGAGTCCATTTGCAGCACTCGGATGGACCTAGGTAGAACCATACTGGATGACAAACGTCCGAGAAAGAGAAATATCATACGATATCACTTATAGGCACAATCTAAAATTTGATACAAATGAGCCAACTTCCATAACAGAAACACAGTCACAGATTTGGAAACCAAACGTATGGCTACCAGTGGGGAAAGTCAGCGGGAGAGGCATCAACCTGGAGTTGGAAATTGGCATACATACCGTTACATACAGAAAATGTTTAATGAATAAGGACCTGCTTTTAGCACATAGAATTTGACTCAATGCACTGTAACGGACGAAAAGAATATGTAAGCTTGGTAGTAATCCGCACAAAAGTACAGAAAACTCTGTGCATAAGAGAAGCAAGTACGAGTTCACCAGAAAGGAACACAACATTGCAAATGTGCTATATCCCGTTATGAAAATAAAGAACAAAAGGGGCGTGTGAATGGTTACTAAATTCGTTCAGCAGCAGAGACCCACCCAGCTGTCACATCCCTGCAGCCAGAGCAGGCTTGGGTCCCAAGGCTTGACTTTCGTGGGACTGAGGGACCTGGTGAGGATGTGCCAGCTATTGCAGCCCCATTGGAGATGTGCTGCCTGATCCCCACTCCAGGTGCCGAAATCTCCCGGGGCAGGGGAGCCAAGCTACAGCTAAACATGCCTGGGACACCCAAAGGATGGTAGAACCTCTGGGCGGGAAGATGTTTGAAAAGTCACCTAACCTCCACATTTCCTGATGCTGTGACTTCCACCTGCAGCCTCTTTCCTTAAGCTCTCCCCACCGTGGGAAGACAATACCCTCAAAACCCGGGTTTCAACAGCTTGGATTTTGTTCCCTGGATGAAGGTTACGGGGGGTAGAACTCAGACACAAGCCCTAGGGTGTTTGCACAGGCACAGGCCATCTAATTTCAAAGCAGGGACAGGACTTTTCCAAAGGCTCCGGCTCCCCCAGGTACACGAGAGGGGCTTAAGAAATGCTGCCGCCTTGTGGCCGCTTCCCGTAACAACAACCAGAAAACCGGTGCTCAGGGGCACTGCAAAGTACGTGGCCTGCAGTGCTGTAAAGAACATCTGACCTCGCTCAATGTCTTGGGGTAGTTGACCGAAAAGGACGTGAAAACAAGGCGCAATTGCAGCAAATGCATTAAAACAAATAGGATTTACTGGCACATTAAAGCACGTAAAAACCTGCTTAATAGCACCAGTGACTCGGTTGGACAAACGGGGCGTTCGGGTTTTTCCAGTGTGTATTACAGCAAACACCGAAGGCCCTTTTTGGCAATCGAATATTCCGAAAATGCAAATCAACTCGACAGAGAGGTATCATCTCTCACCATTCAGAATGACCATCATCACCAAGTCTAACAGCACGAAATGCTGGAGGGGGCGTGGAAAAAAAGCCAACCGTGCCCAGATGATGATGGGAAGGTAAATTGCTAACAGCCACTCTGGAGAAGAGTTTGGAGCTTCCTAAACATCTAAAATCTAGAGCTACAGAGGATCCGGCAATTCCACTGTGGGCCGTATATCCTGGGAAAGTCAGTATCGAAGGACACTTGTACTGCGATATTTAGTGCAGCCCTCTTTTCAAGAGCATAGACTTGCAAGCAAACTAATTGTCTTAGAAAGGAACAATGGATAAAGTACTTGCGGTACATATGAACAGTGGAATATTACTCAGCCATGAAATGAAGGAAATGAGTCCATTTGCAGCACTCGGATGGACCTAGGTAGAGTCATACTGGATGACAAACGTCCGAGAAAGAGAAATATCATACGATATCACTTATAGGCACAATCTAAAAATTGATACAAATGAACCAACTTCCATAACAGAAACACAGTCACAAATTTGGAAAGCAAACGTATGGCTACCAGTGAAGAAAGTCAGCGGGAGAGGCATCAACCTGGATTTAGAAATAGGCATACATTCCGTTACATACAGAAAATGATTAATGAGTAAGGACCTGCTTTTAGCACATAGAATTTGACTCAATGCACTGTAACGGACGAAAGGAATATGTAAGCTTGGTAGTAATCCGCACAAAAGTACAGAAAACTCTCTGCATAAGAGAAGCAAGTACGAGTTCACCAGAAAGGAACACAACATTGCAAATCTGCTATATCCCTTTATGAAAATAAAAAACAAAAGGGGGGTGGGAATGGTTACTAAATTCGTTCAGCGGCAGGGACCCACCCAGCTGTCACATCACTGCAGCCAGAGCAGGCTTGGGTCCCAAGGCTTGACTTTCGTGGGCCTGAGGGACCTGGTGAGGATGTGCCAGCTAATGCAGCCCCATTGGAGATGTGCTGCCTGATCCCCACTCCAGGTGCCGAAATCTCCCGGGGCAGGGGAGCCAAGCTACAGCTAAACATGCCTGGGACACCCAAACGATGGTAGAACCTCTGGGCGGGAAGATGTTTGAAAAGTCACCTAACCTCCACATTTCCTGATGCTGTGATTTCCACCTGCAGTCTCTTTCCTTAATGTCTCCCCACTGTGGGAAGACAATACCCTCAAAACCCGGGTTTCAACAGCTTGGATTTTGTTCCCTGGATAAAGGTTAAGGGGGGAGAGAACTCAGACACAACCCCTAGGGTGTTTGCACAGGCACAGGCCATTTAATATCCAAGAAGGGACAGGACGTTTCCAAAGGCTCAGGTTCCCCCAGGTACACGAGCGGGGCTTAAGAAATGCTGCCGCCTTGTGGCCGCTTCCCGTAACAACAACCTGAAAACCGGTGCTCAGGGGCACTGCAATTCACAAGACCTGCCGGGCTGTAAATGACACCTGCCCTCGCTCAACATCTTGAGGTAAGTGTTCGAAAAGGATGCGAAAACAAGGCAGAATTGCAGGAAACGCAATCATCAGGTACGTGTTACTGGCACGTTAAAGCACATTAAAAAGCTGCTAATAGCACCACTGACTGGGTTGGAAAAAAGGGGGTTTGGGTTTTTACCTGATGTATTATGGAAAACGCCGAAGACCCTTTGTGGACAATCCAGTATCCGGTAATGCAAATTAACTCGACAGAGGGGTATCATCTCTCACCATTCAGAATCACGATCATCACCAACTCTAACAGCAAGAAATGTTGGAGGGGGCGTGGCAAAAAAAGCTAACCCTGCCCAGGTGATGGTGGGAAGGTAAATTGCTAACAGCCACTCTGGAGAAGAGTTTGCAGCTTCCTAAACATCTAAAATCTAGAGCTACAGAGGATCCAGCAATGCCACTCTCGGCCGTATATCCTGGGAAATTCACTATCAAAGGACACATGCACTGCGATATTTAGTGCAGCCCCTTTTCAAGAGCATAGACTTGCAAGCAAAATAATTGTCCTAGAAAGGAACAATGGATAAAGAACTTGCAGTACATATGAACAATGGAGTATTACTCAGCCATGAAATGAATGAAATGAGTCCATTTGCAGCACTCGGATGGACCTAGGTAGAACCATACTGGATGACAAACGTCCGAGAAAGAGAAATATCATACGATATCACTTATAGGCACAATCTAAAATTTGATACAAATGAGCCAACTTCCATAACAGAAACACAGTCACAGATTTGGAAACCAAACGTATGGCTACCAGTGGGGAAAGTCAGCGGGAGAGGCATCAACCTGGAGTTGGAAATTGGCATACATACCGTTACATACAGAAAATGATTAATGAATAAGGACCTGCTTTTAGCACATAGAATTTGACTCAATGCACTGTAACAGACGAAAGGAATATGGAAGCTTGGTACTAATCTGCAGAAAAGTACAGAAAACTCTCTGCATAAGAGAAGCAAGTACGAGTTCACCAGAAAGTAATGCAACATTGCAAATCTGCTATATCCCTTTATGAAAATAAAAAACAAAAGGGGGGTGGGAATGGTTCCTAAATTCGTTCAGCGGCAGGGACCCACCCAGCTGTCACATCCCTGCAGCCAGAGCAGGCTTGGGTCCCAAGGCTTGACTTTCGTGGGACTGAGGGACCTGGTGAGGATGTGCCAGCTAATGCATCCCCATTGGAGTTGTGCTGCCTGATCTCCACTCCAGGTGCCGAAATCTCCCGGGGCAGGGGAGCCAAGCTACAGCTAAACATGCCTGGGACACCCAAAGGATGGTAGAACCTCTGGGCGGGAAGATGTTTGAAAAGTCACCTAACCTCCACATTTCCTGATGCTGTGATTTCCACCTGCAGTCTCTTTCCTTAATGTCTCCCCACTGTGGGAAGACAATACCCTCAAAACCCGGGTTTCAACAGCTTGGATTTTGTTCCCTGGATAAAGGTTAAGGGGGGAGAGAACTCAGACACAACCCCTAGGGTGTTTGCACAGGCACAGGCCATTTAATATCCAAGAAGGGACAGGACGTTTCCAAAGGCTCCGGTTCCCCCAGGTACACGAGCGGGGCTTAAGAAATGCTGCCGCCTTTTGGCCGCTTCCCGTAACAACAACCTGAAAACCGGTGCTCAGGGGCTCTGCAATTCACAAGACCTGCAGGGCTGTAAATGACACCTGCCCTCGCTCAACATCTTGAGGTAAGTGTTCGAAAAGGATGCGAAAACAAGGCAGAATTGCAGGAAACGCAATCATCAGGTACGTGTTACTGGCACGTTAAAGCACATAAAAAGCTGCTAATAGCACCACTGACTGGGTTGGAAAAAAGGGGGTTTGGGTTTTTACCTGATGTATTATGGAAAACGCTGAAGACCCTTTGTGGCCAATCCAGTATCCGGTAATGCAAATTAACTCGACAGAGAGGTATCATCTCTCACCATTCAGAATCACGATCATCACAAACTCTAACAGCAAGGAACGCTGGAGGGGGCCTGGGAAAAAAGCTAACCCTGCCCAGGTGATGGTGGGAAGGTAAAGTGCTAACAGCCACTCTGGAGAAGAGCTTGCAGCTTCCTAAACATCTAAAATCTAGAGCTACAGAGGATCCAGCAATGCCACTCTCGGCCGTATATCCTGGGAAATTCACTATCAAAGGACACATGCACTGCGATATTTAGTGCAGCCCCTTTTCAAGAGCATAGACTTGCAAGCAAAATAATTGTCCTAGAAAGGAACAATGGATAAAGAACTTGCAGTACATATGAACAATGGAGTATTACTCAGCCATGAAATGAAGGAAATGAGTCCATTTGCAGCACTCGGATGGACCTAGGTAGAACCATACTGGATGACAAACGTCCGAGAAAGAGAAATATCATACGATATCACTTATAGGCACAATCTAAAATTTGATACAAATGAGCCAACTTCCATAACAGAAACACAGTCACAGATTTGGAAACCAAACGTATGGCTACCAGTGGGGAAAGTCAGCGGGAGAGGCATCAACCTGGAGTTGGAAATTGGCATACATACCGTTACATACAGAAAATGTTTAATGAATAAGGACCTGCTTTTAGCACATAGAATTTGACTCAATGCACTGTAACGGACGAAAAGAATATGTAAGCTTGGTAGTAATCCGCACAAAAGTACAGAAAACTCTGTGCATAAGAGAAGCAAGTACGAGTTCACCAGAAAGGAACACAACATTGCAAATGTGCTATATCCCGTTATGAAAATAAAGAACAAAAGGGGCGTGTGAATGGTTACTAAATTCGTTCAGCAGCAGAGACCCACCCAGCTGTCACATCCCTGCAGCCAGAGCAGGCTTGGGTCCCAAGGCTTGACTTTCGTGGGACTGAGGGACCTGGTGAGGATGTGCCAGCTATTGCAGCCCCATTGGAGATGTGCTGCCTGATCCCCACTCCAGGTGCCGAAATCTCCCGGGGCAGGGGAGCCAAGCTACAGCTAAACATGCCTGGGACACCCAAAGGATGGTAGAACCTCTGGGCGGGAAGATGTTTGAAAAGTCACCTAACCTCCACATTTCCTGATGCTGTGACTTCCACCTGCAGCCTCTTTCCTTAAGCTCTCCCCACCGTGGGAAGACAATACCCTCAAAACCCGGGTTTCAACAGCTTGGATTTTGTTCCCTGGATGAAGGTTACGGGGGGTAGAACTCAGACACAAGCCCTAGGGTGTTTGCACAGGCACAGGCCATCTAATTTCAAAGCAGGGACAGGACTTTTCCAAAGGCTCCGGCTCCCCCAGGTACACGAGAGGGGCTTAAGAAATGCTGCCGCCTTGTGGCCGCTTCCCGTAACAACAACCAGAAAACCGGTGCTCAGGGGCACTGCAAAGTACGTGGCCTGCAGTGCTGTAAAGAACATCTGACCTCGCTCAATGTCTTGGGGTAGTTGACCGAAAAGGACGTGAAAACAAGGCGCAATTGCAGCAAATGCATTAAAACAAATAGGATTTACTGGCACATTAAAGCACGTAAAAACCTGCTTAATAGCACCAGTGACTCGGTTGGACAAACGGGGCGTTCGGGTTTTTCCAGTGTGTATTACAGCAAACACCGAAGGCCCTTTTTGGCAATCGAATATTCCGAAAATGCAAATCAACTCGACAGAGAGGTATCATCTCTCACCATTCAGAATGACCATCATCACCAAGTCTAACAGCACGAAATGCTGGAGGGGGCGTGGAAAAAAAGCCAACCGTGCCCAGATGATGATGGGAAGGTAAATTGCTAACAGCCACTCTGGAGAAGAGTTTGGAGCTTCCTAAACATCTAAAATCTAGAGCTACAGAGGATCCGGCAATTCCACTGTGGGCCGTATATCCTGGGAAAGTCAGTATCGAAGGACACTTGTACTGCGATATTTAGTGCAGCCCTCTTTTCAAGAGCATAGACTTGCAAGCAAACTAATTGTCTTAGAAAGGAACAATGGATAAAGTACTTGCGGTACATATGAACACTGGAATATTACTCAGCCATGAAATGAAGGAAATGAGTCCATTTGCAGCACTCGGATGGACCTAGGTAGAGTCATACTGGATGACAAACGTCCGAGAAAGAGAAATATCATACGATATCACTTATAGGCACAATCTAAAAATTGATACAAATGAACCAACTTCCATAACAGAAACACAGTCACAAATTTGGAAAGCAAACGTATGGCTACCAGTGAAGAAAGTCAGCGGGAGAGGCATCAACCTGGATTTAGAAATAGGCATACATTCCGTTACATACAGAAAATGATTAATGAGTAAGGACCTGCTTTTAGCACATAGAATTTGACTCAATGCACTGTAACGGACGAAAAGAATATGTAAGCTTGGTAGTAATCCGCACAAAAGTACAGAAAACTCTCTGCATAAGAGAAGCAAGTACGAGTTCACCAGAAAGGAACACAACATTGCAAATCTGCTATATCCCTTTATGAAAATAAAAAACAAAAGGGGGGTGGGAATGGTTACTAAATTCGTTCAGCGGCAGGGACCCACCCAGCTGTCACATCACTGCAGCCAGAGCAGGCTTGGGTCCCAAGGCTTGACTTTCGTGGGCCTGAGGGACCTGGTGAGGATGTGCCAGCTAATGCAGCCCCATTGGAGATGTGCTGCCTGATCCCCACTCCAGGTGCCGAAATCTCCCGGGGCAGGGGAGCCAAGCTACAGCTAAACATGCCTGGGACACCCAAAGGATGGTAGAACCTCTGGGCGGGAAGATGTTTGAAAAGTCACCTAACCTCCACATTTCCTGATGCTGTGATTTCCACCTGCAGTCTCTTTCCTTAATGTCTCCCCACTGTGGGAAGACAATACCCTCAAAACCCGGGTTTCAACAGCTTGGATTTTGTTCCCTGGATAAAGGTTAAGGGGGGAGAGAACTCAGACACAACCCCTAGGGTGTTTGCACAGGCACAGGCCATTTAATATCCAAGAAGGGACAGGACGTTTCCAAAGGCTCAGGTTCCCCCAGGTACACGAGCGGGGCTTAAGAAATGCTGCCGCCTTGTGGCCGCTTCCCGTAACAACAACCTGAAAACCGGTGCTCAGGGGCACTGCAATTCACAAGACCTGCCGGGCTGTAAATGACACCTGCCCTCGCTCAACATCTTGAGGTAAGTGTTCGAAAAGGATGCGAAAACAAGGCAGAATTGCAGGAAACGCAATCATCAGGTACGTGTTACTGGCACGTTAAAGCACATTAAAAAGCTGCTAATAGCACCACTGACTGGGTTGGAAAAAAGGGGGTTTGGGTTTTTACCTGATGTATTATGGAAAACGCCGAAGACCCTTTGTGGACAATCCAGTATCCGGTAATGCAAATTAACTCGACAGAGGGGTATCATCTCTCACCATTCAGAATCACGATCATCACCAACTCTAACAGCAAGAAATGTTGGAGGGGGCGTGGCAAAAAAAGCTAACCCTGCCCAGGTGATGGTGGGAAGGTAAATTGCTAACAGCCACTCTGGAGAAGAGTTTGCAGCTTCCTAAACATCTAAAATCTAGAGCTACAGAGGATCCAGCAATGCCACTCTCGGCCGTATATCCTGGGAAATTCACTATCAAAGGACACATGCACTGCGATATTTAGTGCAGCCCCTTTTCAAGAGCATAGACTTGCAAGCAAAATAATTGTCCTAGAAAGGAACAATGGATAAAGAACTTGCAGTACATATGAACAATGGAGTATTACTCAGCCATGAAATGAATGAAATGAGTCCATTTGCAGCACTCGGATGGACCTAGGTAGAACCATACTGGATGACAAACGTCCGAGAAAGAGAAATATCATACGATATCACTTATAGGCACAATCTAAAATTTGATACAAATGAGCCAACTTCCATAACAGAAACACAGTCACAGATTTGGAAACCAAACGTATGGCTACCAGTGGGGAAAGTCAGCGGGAGAGGCATCAACCTGGAGTTGGAAATTGGCATACATACCGTTACATACAGAAAATGATTAATGAATAAGGACCTGCTTTTAGCACATAGAATTTGACTCAATGCACTGTAACAGACGAAAGGAATATGGAAGCTTGGTACTAATCTGCAGAAAAGTACAGAAAACTCTCTGCATAAGAGAAGCAAGTACGAGTTCACCAGAAAGTAATGCAACATTGCAAATCTGCTATATCCCTTTATGAAAATAAAAAACAAAAGGGGGGTGGGAATGGTTCCTAAATTCGTTCAGCGGCAGGGACCCACCCAGCTGTCACATCCCTGCAGCCAGAGCAGGCTTGGGTCCCAAGGCTTGACTTTCGTGGGACTGAGGGACCTGGTGAGGATGTGCCAGCTAATGCATCCCCATTGGAGTTGTGCTGCCTGATCTCCACTCCAGGTGCCGAAATCTCCCGGGGCAGGGGAGCCAAGCTACAGCTAAACATGCCTGGGACACCCAAAGGATGGTAGAACCTCTGGGCGGGAAGATGTTTGAAAAGTCACCTAACCTCCACATTTCCTGATGCTGTGATTTCCACCTGCAGTCTCTTTCCTTAATGTCTCCCCACTGTGGGAAGACAATACCCTCAAAACCCGGGTTTCAACAGCTTGGATTTTGTTCCCTGGATAAAGGTTAAGGGGGGAGAGAACTCAGACACAACCCCTAGGGTGTTTGCACAGGCACAGGCCATTTAATATCCAAGAAGGGACAGGACGTTTCCAAAGGCTCCGGTTCCCCCAGGTACACGAGCGGGGCTTAAGAAATGCTGCCGCCTTTTGGCCGCTTCCCGTAACAACAACCTGAAAACCGGTGCTCAGGGGCTCTGCAATTCACAAGACCTGCAGGGCTGTAAATGACACCTGCCCTCGCTCAACATCTTGAGGTAAGTGTTCGAAAAGGATGCGAAAACAAGGCAGAATTGCAGGAAACGCAATCATCAGGTACGTGTTACTGGCACGTTAAAGCACATAAAAAGCTGCTAATAGCACCACTGACTGGGTTGGAAAAAAGGGGGTTTGGGTTTTTACCTGATGTATTATGGAAAACGCTGAAGACCCTTTGTGGCCAATCCAGTATCCGGTAATGCAAATTAACTCGACAGAGAGGTATCATCTCTCACCATTCAGAATCACGATCATCACAAACTCTAACAGCAAGGAACGCTGGAGGGGGCCTGGGAAAAAAGCTAACCCTGCCCAGGTGATGGTGGGAAGGTAAAGTGCTAACAGCCACTCTGGAGAAGAGCTTGCAGCTTCCTAAACATCTAAAATCTAGAGCTACAGAGGATCCAGCAATGCCACTCTCGGCCGTATATCCTGGGAAATTCACTATCAAAGGACACATGCACTGCGATATTTAGTGCAGCCCCTTTTCAAGAGCATAGACTTGCAAGCAAAATAATTGTCCTAGAAAGGAACAATGGATAAAGAACTTGCAGTACATATGAACAATGGAGTATTACTCAGCCATGAAATGAAGGAAATGAGTCCATTTGCAGCACTCGGATGGACCTAGGTAGAACCATACTGGATGACAAACGTCCGAGAAAGAGAAATATCATACGATATCACTTATAGGCACAATCTAAAATTTGATACAAATGAGCCAACTTCCATAACAGAAACACAGTCACAGATTTGGAAACCAAACGTATGGCTACCAGTGGGGAAAGTCAGCGGGAGAGGCATCAACCTGGAGTTGGAAATTGGCATACATACCGTTACATACAGAAAATGTTTAATGAATAAGGACCTGCTTTTAGCACATAGAATTTGACTCAATGCACTGTAACGGACGAAAAGAATATGTAAGCTTGGTAGTAATCCGCACAAAAGTACAGAAAACTCTGTGCATAAGAGAAGCAAGTACGAGTTCACCAGAAAGGAACACAACATTGCAAATGTGCTATATCCCGTTATGAAAATAAAGAACAAAAGGGGCGTGTGAATGGTTACTAAATTCGTTCAGCAGCAGAGACCCACCCAGCTGTCACATCCCTGCAGCCAGAGCAGGCTTGGGTCCCAAGGCTTGACTTTCGTGGGACTGAGGGACCTGGTGAGGATGTGCCAGCTATTGCAGCCCCATTGGAGATGTGCTGCCTGATCCCCACTCCAGGTGCCGAAATCTCCCGGGGCAGGGGAGCCAAGCTACAGCTAAACATGCCTGGGACACCCAAAGGATGGTAGAACCTCTGGGCGGGAAGATGTTTGAAAAGTCACCTAACCTCCACATTTCCTGATGCTGTGACTTCCACCTGCAGCCTCTTTCCTTAAGCTCTCCCCACCGTGGGAAGACAATACCCTCAAAACCCGGGTTTCAACAGCTTGGATTTTGTTCCCTGGATGAAGGTTACGGGGGGTAGAACTCAGACACAAGCCCTAGGGTGTTTGCACAGGCACAGGCCATCTAATTTCAAAGCAGGGACAGGACTTTTCCAAAGGCTCCGGCTCCCCCAGGTACACGAGAGGGGCTTAAGAAATGCTGCCGCCTTGTGGCCGCTTCCCGTAACAACAACCAGAAAACCGGTGCTCAGGGGCACTGCAAAGTACGTGGCCTGCAGTGCTGTAAAGAACATCTGACCTCGCTCAATGTCTTGGGGTAGTTGACCGAAAAGGACGTGAAAACAAGGCGCAATTGCAGCAAATGCATTAAAACAAATAGGATTTACTGGCACATTAAAGCACGTAAAAACCTGCTTAATAGCACCAGTGACTCGGTTGGACAAACGGGGCGTTCGGGTTTTTCCAGTGTGTATTACAGCAAACACCGAAGGCCCTTTTTGGCAATCGAATATTCCGAAAATGCAAATCAACTCGACAGAGAGGTATCATCTCTCACCATTCAGAATGACCATCATCACCAAGTCTAACAGCACGAAATGCTGGAGGGGGCGTGGAAAAAAAGCCAACCGTGCCCAGATGATGATGGGAAGGTAAATTGCTAACAGCCACTCTGGAGAAGAGTTTGGAGCTTCCTAAACATCTAAAATCTAGAGCTACAGAGGATCCGGCAATTCCACTGTGGGCCGTATATCCTGGGAAAGTCAGTATCGAAGGACACTTGTACTGCGATATTTAGTGCAGCCCTCTTTTCAAGAGCATAGACTTGCAAGCAAACTAATTGTCTTAGAAAGGAACAATGGATAAAGTACTTGCGGTACATATGAACAGTGGAATATTACTCAGCCATGAAATGAAGGAAATGAGTCCATTTGCAGCACTCGGATGGACCTAGGTAGAGTCATACTGGATGACAAACGTCCGAGAAAGAGAAATATCATACGATATCACTTATAGGCACAATCTAAAAATTGATACAAATGAACCAACTTCCATAACAGAAACACAGTCACAAATTTGGAAAGCAAACGTATGGCTACCAGTGAAGAAAGTCAGCGGGAGAGGCATCAACCTGGATTTAGAAATAGGCATACATTCCGTTACATACAGAAAATGATTAATGAGTAAGGACCTGCTTTTAGCACATAGAATTTGACTCAATGCACTGTAACGGACGAAAAGAATATGTAAGCTTGGTAGTAATCCGCACAAAAGTACAGAAAACTCTCTGCATAAGAGAAGCAAGTACGAGTTCACCAGAAAGGAACACAACATTGCAAATCTGCTATATCCCTTTATGAAAATAAAAAACAAAAGGGGGGTGGGAATGGTTACTAAATTCGTTCAGCGGCAGGGACCCACCCAGCTGTCACATCACTGCAGCCAGAGCAGGCTTGGGTCCCAAGGCTTGACTTTCGTGGGCCTGAGGGACCTGGTGAGGATGTGCCAGCTAATGCAGCCCCATTGGAGATGTGCTGCCTGATCCCCACTCCAGGTGCCGAAATCTCCCGGGGCAGGGGAGCCAAGCTACAGCTAAACATGCCTGGGACACCCAAAGGATGGTAGAACCTCTGGGCGGGAAGATGTTTGAAAAGTCACCTAACCTCCACATTTCCTGATGCTGTGATTTCCACCTGCAGTCTCTTTCCTTAATGTCTCCCCACTGTGGGAAGACAATACCCTCAAAACCCGGGTTTCAACAGCTTGGATTTTGTTCCCTGGATAAAGGTTAAGGGGGGAGAGAACTCAGACACAACCCCTAGGGTGTTTGCACAGGCACAGGCCATTTAATATCCAAGAAGGGACAGGACGTTTCCAAAGGCTCAGGTTCCCCCAGGTACACGAGCGGGGCTTAAGAAATGCTGCCGCCTTGTGGCCGCTTCCCGTAACAACAACCTGAAAACCGGTGCTCAGGGGCACTGCAATTCACAAGACCTGCCGGGCTGTAAATGACACCTGCCCTCGCTCAACATCTTGAGGTAAGTGTTCGAAAAGGATGCGAAAACAAGGCAGAATTGCAGGAAACGCAATCATCAGGTACGTGTTACTGGCACGTTAAAGCACATTAAAAAGCTGCTAATAGCACCACTGACTGGGTTGGAAAAAAGGGGGTTTGGGTTTTTACCTGATGTATTATGGAAAACGCCGAAGACCCTTTGTGGACAATCCAGTATCCGGTAATGCAAATTAACTCGACAGAGGGGTATCATCTCTCACCATTCAGAATCACGATCATCACCAACTCTAACAGCAAGAAATGTTGGAGGGGGCGTGGCAAAAAAAGCTAACCCTGCCCAGGTGATGGTGGGAAGGTAAATTGCTAACAGCCACTCTGGAGAAGAGTTTGCAGCTTCCTAAACATCTAAAATCTAGAGCTACAGAGGATCCAGCAATGCCACTCTCGGCCGTATATCCTGGGAAATTCACTATCAAAGGACACATGCACTGCGATATTTAGTGCAGCCCCTTTTCAAGAGCATAGACTTGCAAGCAAAATAATTGTCCTAGAAAGGAACAATGGATAAAGAACTTGCAGTACATATGAACAATGGAGTATTACTCAGCCATGAAATGAATGAAATGAGTCCATTTGCAGCACTCGGATGGACCTAGGTAGAACCATACTGGATGACAAACGTCCGAGAAAGAGAAATATCATACGATATCACTTATAGGCACAATCTAAAATTTGATACAAATGAGCCAACTTCCATAACAGAAACACAGTCACAGATTTGGAAACCAAACGTATGGCTACCAGTGGGGAAAGTCAGCGGGAGAGGCATCAACCTGGAGTTGGAAATTGGCATACATACCGTTACATACAGAAAATGATTAATGAATAAGGACCTGCTTTTAGCACATAGAATTTGACTCAATGCACTGTAACAGACGAAAGGAATATGGAAGCTTGGTACTAATCTGCAGAAAAGTACAGAAAACTCTCTGCATAAGAGAAGCAAGTACGAGTTCACCAGAAAGTAATGCAACATTGCAAATCTGCTATATCCCTTTATGAAAATAAAAAACAAAAGGGGGGTGGGAATGGTTCCTAAATTCGTTCAGCGGCAGGGACCCACCCAGCTGTCACATCCCTGCAGCCAGAGCAGGCTTGGGTCCCAAGGCTTGACTTTCGTGGGACTGAGGGACCTGGTGAGGATGTGCCAGCTAATGCATCCCCATTGGAGTTGTGCTGCCTGATCTCCACTCCAGGTGCCGAAATCTCCCGGGGCAGGGGAGCCAAGCTACAGCTAAACATGCCTGGGACACCCAAAGGATGGTAGAACCTCTGGGCGGGAAGATGTTTGAAAAGTCACCTAACCTCCACATTTCCTGATGCTGTGATTTCCACCTGCAGTCTCTTTCCTTAATGTCTCCCCACTGTGGGAAGACAATACCCTCAAAACCCGGGTTTCAACAGCTTGGATTTTGTTCCCTGGATAAAGGTTAAGGGGGGAGAGAACTCAGACACAACCCCTAGGGTGTTTGCACAGGCACAGGCCATTTAATATCCAAGAAGGGACAGGACGTTTCCAAAGGCTCCGGTTCCCCCAGGTACACGAGCGGGGCTTAAGAAATGCTGCCGCCTTTTGGCCGCTTCCCGTAACAACAACCTGAAAACCGGTGCTCAGGGGCTCTGCAATTCACAAGACCTGCAGGGCTGTAAATGACACCTGCCCTCGCTCAACATCTTGAGGTAAGTGTTCGAAAAGGATGCGAAAACAAGGCAGAATTGCAGGAAACGCAATCATCAGGTACGTGTTACTGGCACGTTAAAGCACATAAAAAGCTGCTAATAGCACCACTGACTGGGTTGGAAAAAAGGGGGTTTGGGTTTTTACCTGATGTATTATGGAAAACGCTGAAGACCCTTTGTGGCCAATCCAGTATCCGGTAATGCAAATTAACTCGACAGAGAGGTATCATCTCTCACCATTCAGAATCACGATCATCACAAACTCTAACAGCAAGGAACGCTGGAGGGGGCCTGGGAAAAAAAGCTAACCCTGCCCAGGTGATGGTGGGAAGGTAAATTGCTAACAGCCACTCTGGAGAAGAGCTTGCAGCTTCCTAAACATCTAAAATCTAGAGCTACAGAGGATCCAGCAATGCCACTCTCGGCCGTATATCCTGGGAAATTCACTATCAAAGGACACATGCACTGCGATATTTAGTGCAGCCCCTTTTCAAGAGCATAGACTTGCAAGCAAAATAATTGTCCTAGAAAGGAACAATGGATAAAGAACTTGCAGTACATATGAACAATGGAGAATTACTCAGCCATGAAATGAAGGAAATGAGTCCATTTGCAGCACTCGGATGGACCTAGGTAGAACCATACTGGATGACAAACGTCCGAGAAAGAGAAATATCATACGATATCACTTATAGGCACAATCTAAAATTTGATACAAATGAGCCAACTTCCATAACAGAAACACAGTCACAGATTTGGAAACCAAACGTATGGCTACCAGTGGGGAAAGTCAGCGGGAGAGGCATCAACCTGGAGTTGGAAATTGGCATACATACCGTTACATACAGAAAATGTTTAATGAATAAGGACCTGCTTTTAGCACATAGAATTTGACTCAATGCACTGTAACGGACGAAAAGAATATGTAAGCTTGGTAGTAATCCGCACAAAAGTACAGAAAACTCTGTGCATAAGAGAAGCAAGTACGAGTTCACCAGAAAGGAACACAACATTGAAAATGTGCTATATCCCGTTATGAAAATAAAGAACAAAAGGGGCGTGTGAATGGTTACTAAATTCGTTCAGCAGCAGAGACCCACCCAGCTGTCACATCCCTGCAGCCAGAGCAGGCTTGGGTCCCAAGGCTTGACTTTCGTGGGACTGAGGGACCTGGTGAGGATGTGCCAGCTATTGCAGCCCCATTGGAGATGTGCTGCCTGATCCCCACTCCAGGTGCCGAAATCTCCCGGGGCAGGGGAGCCAAGCTACAGCTAAACATGCCTGGGACACCCAAAGGATGGTAGAACCTCTGGGCGGGAAGATGTTTGAAAAGTCACCTAACCTCCACATTTCCTGATGCTGTGATTTCCACCTGCAGTCTCTTTCCTTAAGGTCTCCCCACCGTGGGAAGACAATACCCTCAAAACCCGGGTTTCAACAGCTTGGATTTTGTTCCCTGGATAAAGGTTAAGGGGGGGGAGAACTCAGACACAACCCCTAGGGTGTTTGCACAGGCACAGGCCATTTAATATCCAAGAAGGGACAGGACGTTTCCAAAGGCTCAGGTTCCCCCAGGTATACGAGCGGGGCTTAAGAAATGCTGCCGCCTTTTGGCCGCTTCCCGTAACAACAACCTGAAAACCGGTGCTCAGGGGCTCTGCAATTCACAAGACCTGCCGGGCTGTAAATGACACCTGCCCTCGCTCAACATCTTGAGGTAAGTGTTCGAAAAGGATGCGAAAACAAGGCAGAATTGCAGGAAACGCAATCATCAGGTACGTGTTACTGGCACGTTAAAGCACATAAAAAGCTGCTAATAGCACCACTGACTGGGTTGGAAAAAAGGGGGTTTGGGTTTTTACCTGATGTATTATGGAAAACGCCGAAGACCCTTTGTGGCCAATCCAGTATCCGGTAATGCAAATTAACTCGACAGAGGGGTATCATCTCTCACCATTCAGAATCACGATCATCACCAACTCTAACAGCAAGAAATGTTGGAGGGGGCGTGGGAAAAAAAGCTAACCCTGCCCAGGTGATGGTGGGAAGGTAAATTGCTAACAGCCACTCTGGAGAAGAGTTTGCAGCTTCCTAAACATCTAAAATCTAGAGCTACAGAGGATCCAGCAATGCCACTCTCGGCCGTATATCCTGGGAAATTCACTATCAAAGGACACATGCACTGCGATATTTAGTGCAGCCCCTTTTCAAGAGCATAGACTTGCAAGCAAAATAATTGTCCTAGAAAGGAACAATGGATAAAGAACTTGCAGTACATATGAACAATGGAGTATTACTCAGCCATGAAATGAAGGAAATGAGTCCATTTGCAGCACTCGGATGGACCTAGGTAGAACCATACTGGATGACAAACGTCCGAGAAAGAGAAATATCATACGATATCACTTATAGGCACAATCTAAAATTTGATACAAATGAGCCAACTTCCATAACAGAAACACAGTCACAGATTTGGAAACCAAACGTATGGCTACCAGTGGGGAAAGTCAGCGGGAGAGGCATCAACCTGGAGTTGGAAATTGGCATACATACCGTTACATACAGAAAATGATTAATGAATAAGGACCTGCTTTTAGCACATAGAATTTGACTGAATGCACTGTAACAGACGAAAGGAATATGGAAGCTTGGTACTAATCTGCAGAAAAGTACAGAAAACTCTTTGCATAAGAGAAGCAAGTACGAGTTCACCAGAAAGGAACACAACATAGCAAATCTGCTATATCCCGTTATGAAAATAAAAAACAACAGGGGGATGGGAATGGTTACTAAATTCGTTCAGAGGCAGAGACCCACCCAGCTGTCACATCCCTGCAGCCAGAGCAGGCTTGGGTCCCAAGGCTTGACTTTCGTGGGACTGAGGGACCTGGTGAGGATGTGCCAGCTAATGCAGCCCCATTGGAGATGTGCTGCCTGATCCCCACTCCAGGTGCCGAAATCTCCCAGGGCAGGGGAGCCAAGCTACAGCTAAACATGCCTGGGACAGCCAAAGGATGTTAGAACCTCTGGGCGGGAAGATATTTGAAAAGTCACCTAACCTCCACATTTCCTGATGCTGTGATTTCCACCTGCAGTCTCTTTCCTTAAGGTCTCCCCACCGTGGGAAAACAATACCCTCAAAACCCGGGTTTCAACAGCTTGGATTTTGTTCCCTGGATAAAGGTTAAGGGGGGGAGAACTCAGACACAAGCCCTTGGGTGTTTGCACAGGCACAGGCCATCTAATTTCAAAGCAGGGACAGGACTTTTCCAAAGGCTCCAGTTCCCCCAGGTACACGAGAGGGGCTTAAGAAATGCTGCCGCCTTGTGGCCGCTTCCCGTAACAACAACCAGAAAACCGGTGCTCAGGGGCACTGCAAATTACATGGCCTTCAGTGCTGTAAAGAACGTCTGACCTCGCTCAATGTCTTGGGGTAGTTGACCGAAAAGGACGTGAAAACAAGGCGCAATTGCAGCAAATGCATTAAAACAAATAGGATTTACTGGCACATTAAAGCACGTAAAAACCTGCTTAATTGCACCAGTGACTCGGTTGGACAAACGGGGCGTTCGGGTTTTTCCAGTGTGTATTACAGCAAACACCGAAGGCCCTTTTTGGCAATTGAATATTCCGGTAATGCAAATCAGCTCCACAGAGAGGTATCATCTCTCACCATTCAGAATGACCATCATCACCAAGTCTAACAGCAAGAAATGCTGGAGGGGGCGTGGAAAAAGCTAACCCTGCCCAGATGATGATGGGAAGGTAAATTGCTAACAGCCACTCCGGATAACATTTTGGAGTTTCTTAAACCTCTAAAATCTAGAGCTACAGAGGATCCGGAAATTCCACTCTGGAGCATATATCCTGGGAGAGCCCAGTAATCAAAGGATACACGCACCGCAATATTTAGTGCAGCCCTGTTTTCAAGAGCATAGACTTGCAAGGAAACTAATGGTCCTAGAAAGGAACAATGGATAAAGGACTTGCAGTACATATGAACACTGGAATATTACTCAGCCATGAAATGAAGGAAATGAGTCCATTTGCAGCACTCGGATGGACCTAGGTAGAATCATACTGGATGACAAACGTCCGAGAAAGAGAAATATCATACGATATCACTTATAGGCACAATCTAAAATTTGATACAAATGAGCCAACTTCCATAACAGAAACACAGTCACAGATTTGGAAAGCAAACGTATGGCTACCAGTGGGGAAAGTCAGCGGGAGACGCATCAACCTGGAGTTGGAAATTGGCATACATACTGTTACATACAGAAAATGACTAATGAATAAGGACCTGCTTTTAGCACATAGAATTTGACTCAATGCACTGTAACGGACGAAAAGAATATGTAAGCTTGGTAGGAATCCGCACAAAAGTACAGAAAACTCTCTGCATAAGAGAAGCAAGTACGAGTTCACCAGAAAGTAATGCAACATTGCAAATCTGCTATATCCCTTTATGAAAATAAAAAACAAAAGGGGGATGGGAATGGTTCCTAAATTCGTTCAGCGGCAGGGACCCACCCAGCTGTCACATCCCTGCAGCCAGAGCAGGCTTGGGTCCCAAGGCTTGACTTTCGTGGGACTGAGGGACCTGTTGAGGATGTGCCAGCTAATGCAGCCCCATTGGAGTTGTGCTGCCTGATCCCCACTCCAGGTGCCGAAATCTCCCAGGGCAGGGGAGCCAAGCTACAGCTAAACATGCCTGGGACACCCAAAGGATGGTAGAACCTCTGGGCGGGAAGATGTTTGAAAAGTCACCTAACCTCCACATTTCCTGATGCTGTGATTTCCACCTGCAGTCTCTTTCCTTAATGTCTCCCCACTGTGGGAAGACAATACCCTCAAAACCCGGGTTTCAACAGCTTGGATTTTGTTCCCTGGATAAAGGTTAAGGGGGGAGAGAACTCAGACACAACCCCTAGGGTGTTTGCACAGGCACAGGCCATTTAATATCCAAGAAGGGACAGGACGTTTCCAAAGGCTCCGGTTCCCCCAGGTACACGAGCGGGGCTTAAGAAATGCTGCCGCCTTTTGGCCGCTTCCCGTAACAACAACCTGAAAACCGGTGCTCAGGGGCTCTGCAATTCACAAGACCTGCAGGGCTGTAAATGACACCTGCCCTCGCTCAACATCTTGAGGTAAGTGTTCGAAAAGGATGCGAAAACAAGGCAGAATTGCAGGAAACGCAATCATCAGGTACGTGTTACTGGCACGTTAAAGCACATAAAAAGCTGCTAATAGCACCACTGACTGGGTTGGAAAAAAGTGGGTTTGGGTTTTTACCTGATGTATTATGGAAAACGCTGAAGACCCTTTGTGGCCAATCCAGTATCCGGTAATGCAAATTAACTCGACAGAGAGGTATCATCTCTCACCATTCAGAATCACGATCATCACAAACTCTAACAGCAAGGAACGCTGGAGGGGGCCTGGGAAAAAAGCTAACCCTGCCCAGGTGATGGTGGGAAGGTAAAGTGCTAACAGCCACTCTGGAGAAGAGCTTGCAGCTTCCTAAACATCTAAAATCTAGAGCTACAGAGGATCCAGCAATGCCACTCTCGGCCGTATATCCTGGGAAATTCACTATCAAAGGACACATGCACTGCGATATTTAGTGCAGCCCCTTTTCAAGAGCATAGACTTGCAAGCAAAATAATTGTCCTAGAAAGGAACAATGGATAAAGAACTTGCAGTACATATGAACAATGGAGTATTACTCAGCCATGAAATGAAGGAAATGAGTCCATTTGCAGCACTCGGATGGACCTAGGTAGAACCATACTGGATGACAAACGTCCGAGAAAGAGAAATATCATACGATATCACTTATAGGCACAATCTAAAATTTGATACAAATGAGCCAACTTCCATAACAGAAACACAGTCACAGATTTGGAAACCAAACGTATGGCTACCAGTGGGGAAAGTCAGCGGGAGAGGCATCAACCTGGAGTTGGAAATTGGCATACATACCGTTACATACAGAAAATGTTTAATGAATAAGGACCTGCTTTTAGCACATAGAATTTGACTCAATGCACTGTAACGGACGAAAAGAATATGTAAGCTTGGTAGTAATCCGCACAAAAGTACAGAAAACTCTGTGCATAAGAGAAGCAAGTACGAGTTCACCAGAAAGGAACACAACATTGCAAATGTGCTATATCCCGTTATGAAAATAAAGAACAAAAGGGGCGTGTGAATGGTTACTAAATTCGTTCAGCAGCAGAGACCCACCCAGCTGTCACATCCCTGCAGCCAGAGCAGGCTTGGGTCCCAAGGCTTGACTTTCGTGGGACTGAGGGACCTGGTGAGGATGTGCCAGCTATTGCAGCCCCATTGGAGATGTGCTGCCTGATCCCCACTCCAGGTGCCGAAATCTCCCGGGGCAGGGGAGCCAAGCTACAGCTAAACATGCCTGGGACACCCAAAGGATGGTAGAACCTCTGGGCGGGAAGATGTTTGAAAAGTCACCTAACCTCCACATTTCCTGATGCTGTGACTTCCACCTGCAGCCTCTTTCCTTAAGCTCTCCCCACCGTGGGAAGACAATACCCTCAAAACCCGGGTTTCAACAGCTTGGATTTTGTTCCCTGGATGAAGGTTACGGGGGGTAGAACTCAGACACAAGCCCTAGGGTGTTTGCACAGGCACAGGCCATCTAATTTCAAAGCAGGGACAGGACTTTTCCAAAGGCTCCGGCTCCCCCAGGTACACGAGAGGGGCTTAAGAAATGCTGCCGCCTTGTGGCCGCTTCCCGTAACAACAACCAGAAAACCGGTGCTCAGGGGCACTGCAAAGTACGTGGCCTGCAGTGCTGTAAAGAACATCTGACCTCGCTCAATGTCTTGGGGTAGTTGACCGAAAAGGACGTGAAAACAAGGCGCAATTGCAGCAAATGCATTAAAACAAATAGGATTTACTGGCACATTAAAGCACGTAAAAACCTGCTTAATAGCACCAGTGACTCGGTTGGACAAACGGGGCGTTCGGGTTTTTCCAGTGTGTATTACAGCAAACACCGAAGGCCCTTTTTGGCAATCGAATATTCCGAAAATGCAAATCAACTCGACAGAGAGGTATCATCTCTCACCATTCAGAATGACCATCATCACCAAGTCTAACAGCACGAAATGCTGGAGGGGGCGTGGAAAAAAAGCCAACCGTGCCCAGATGATGATGGGAAGGTAAATTGCTAACAGCCACTCTGGAGAAGAGTTTGGAGCTTCCTAAACATCTAAAATCTAGAGCTACAGAGGATCCGGCAATTCCACTGTGGGCCGTATATCCTGGGAAAGTCAGTATCGAAGGACACTTGTACTGCGATATTTAGTGCAGCCCTCTTTTCAAGAGCATAGACTTGCAAGCAAACTAATTGTCTTAGAAAGGAACAATGGATAAAGTACTTGCGGTACATATGAACAGTGGAATATTACTCAGCCATGAAATGAAGGAAATGAGTCCATTTGCAGCACTCGGATGGACCTAGGTAGAGTCATACTGGATGACAAACGTCCGAGAAAGAGAAATATCATACGATATCACTTATAGGCACAATCTAAAAATTGATACAAATGAACCAACTTCCATAACAGAAACACAGTCACAAATTTGGAAAGCAAACGTATGGCTACCAGTGAAGAAAGTCAGCGGGAGAGGCATCAACCTGGATTTAGAAATAGGCATACATTCCGTTACATACAGAAAATGATTAATGAGTAAGGACCTGCTTTTAGCACATAGAATTTGACTCAATGCACTGTAACGGACGAAAAGAATATGTAAGCTTGGTAGTAATCCGCACAAAAGTACAGAAAACTCTCTGCATAAGACAAGCAAGTACGAGTTCACCAGAAAGGAACACAACATTGCAAATCTGCTATATCCCTTTATGAAAATAAAAAACAAAAGGGGGGTGGGAATGGTTACTAAATTCGTTCAGCGGCAGGGACCCACCCAGCTGTCACATCACTGCAGCCAGAGCAGGCTTGGGTCCCAAGGCTTGACTTTCGTGGGCCTGAGGGACCTGGTGAGGATGTGCCAGCTAATGCAGCCCCATTGGAGATGTGCTGCCTGATCCCCACTCCAGGTGCCGAAATCTCCCGGGGCAGGGGAGCCAAGCTACAGCTAAACATGCCTGGGACACCCAAAGGATGGTAGAACCTCTGGGCGGGAAGATGTTTGAAAAGTCACCTAACCTCCACATTTCCTGATGCTGTGATTTCCACCTGCAGTCTCTTTCCTTAATGTCTCCCCACTGTGGGAAGACAATACCCTCAAAACCCGGGTTTCAACAGCTTGGATTTTGTTCCCTGGATAAAGGTTAAGGGGGGAGAGAACTCAGACACAACCCCTAGGGTGTTTGCACAGGCACAGGCCATTTAATATCCAAGAAGGGACAGGACGTTTCCAAAGGCTCAGGTTCCCCCAGGTACACGAGCGGGGCTTAAGAAATGCTGCCGCCTTGTGGCCGCTTCCCGTAACAACAACCTGAAAACCGGTGCTCAGGGGCACTGCAATTCACAAGACCTGCCGGGCTGTAAATGACACCTGCCCTCGCTCAACATCTTGAGGTAAGTGTTCGAAAAGGATGCGAAAACAAGGCAGAATTGCAGGAAACGCAATCATCAGGTACGTGTTACTGGCACGTTAAAGCACATTAAAAAGCTGCTAATAGCACCACTGACTGGGTTGGAAAAAAGGGGGTTTGGGTTTTTACCTGATGTATTATGGAAAACGCCGAAGACCCTTTGTGGCCAATCCAGTATCCGGTAATGCAAATTAACTCGACAGAGGGGTATCATCTCTCACCATTCAGAATCACGATCATCACCAACTCTAACAGCAAGAAATGTTGGAGGGGGCGTGGCAAAAAAAGCTAACCCTGCCCAGGTGATGGTGGGAAGGTAAATTGCTAACAGCCACTCTGGAGAAGAGTTTGCAGCTTCCTAAACATCTAAAATCTAGAGCTACAGAGGATCCAGCAATGCCACTCTCGGCCGTATATCCTGGGAAATTCACTATCAAAGGACACATGCACTGCGATATTTAGTGCAGCCCCTTTTCAAGAGCATAGACTTGCAAGCAAAATAATTGTCCTAGAAAGGAACAATGGATAAAGGACTTGCAGTACATATGAACACTGGAGAATTACTCAGCCATGAAATGAAGGAAATGAGTCCATTTGCAGCACTCGGATGGACCTAGGTAGAACCACACTGGATGACAAACGTCCGAGAAAGAGAAATATCATACGATATCACTTATAGGCACAATCTAAAATTTGATACAAATGAGCCAACTTCCATAACAGAAACACAGTCACAGATTTGGAAACCAAACGTATGGCTACCAGTGGGGAAAGTCAGTGGGAGAGGCATCAACCTGGAGTTGGAAATTGGCATACATACCGTTACATACAGAAAATGATTAATGAATAAGGACCTGCTTTTAGCACATAGAATTTGACTCAATGCACTGTAACAGACGAAAGGAATATGGAAGCTTGGTACTAATCTGCAGAAAAGTACAGAAAACTCTCTGCATAAGAGAAGCAAGTACGAGTTCACCAGAAAGTAATGCAACATTGCAAATCTGCTATATCCCTTTATGAAAATAAAAAACAAAAGGGGGGTGGGAATGGTTCCTAAATTCGTTCAGCGGCAGGGACCCACCCAGCTGTCACATCCCTGCAGCCAGAGCAGGCTTGGGTCCCAAGGCTTGACTTTCGTGGGACTGAGGGACCTGGTGAGGATGTGCCAGCTAATGCATCCCCATTGGAGTTGTGCTGCCTGATCTCCACTCCAGGTGCCGAAATCTCCCGGGGCAGGGGAGCCAAGCTACAGCTAAACATGCCTGGGACACCCAAAGGATGGTAGAACCTCTGGGCGGGAAATGTTTGAAAAGTCACCTAACCTCCACATTTCCTGATGCTGTGATTTCCACCTGCAGTCTCTTTCCTTAATGTCTCCCCACTGTGGGAAGACAATACCCTCAAAACCCGGGTTTCAACAGCTTGGATTTTGTTCCCTGGATAAAGGTTAAGGGGGGAGAGAACTCAGACACAACCCTTAGGGTGTTTGCACAGGCACAGGCCATTTAATATCCAAGAAGGGACAGGACGTTTCCAAAGGCTCCGGTTCCCCCAGGTACACGAGCGGGGCTTAAGAAATGCTGCCGCCTTTTGGCCGCTTCCCGTAACAACAACCTGAAAACCGGTGCTCAGGGGCTCTGCAATTCACAAGACCTGCAGGGCTGTAAATGACACCTGCCCTCGCTCAACATCTTGAGGTAAGTGTTCGAAAAGGATGCGAAAACAAGGCAGAATTGCAGGAAACGCAATCATCAGGTACGTGTTACTGGCACGTTAAAGCACATAAAAAGCTGCTAATAGCACCACTGACTGGGTTGGAAAAAAGGGGGTTTGGGTTTTTACCTGATGTATTATGGAAAACGCTGAGGACCCTTTGTGGCCAATCCAGTATCCGGTAATGCAAATTAACTCGACAGAGAGGTATCATCTCTCACCATTCAGAATCACGATCATCACAAACTCTAACAGCAAGGAACGCTGGAGGGGGCCTGGGAAAAAAAGCTAACCCTGCCCAGGTGATGGTGGGAAGGTAAATTGCTAACAGCCACTCTGGAGAAGAGCTTGCAGCTTCCTAAACATCTAAAATCTAGAGCTACAGAGGATCCAGCAATGCCACTCTCGGCCGTATATCCTGGGAAATTCACTATCAAAGGACACATGCACTGCGATATTTAGTGCAGCCCCTTTTCAAGAGCATAGACTTGCAAGCAAAATAATTGTCCTAGAAAGGAACAATGGATAAAGAACTTGCAGTACATATGAACAATGGAGAATTACTCAGCCATGAAATGAAGGAAATGAGTCCATTTGCAGCACTCGGATGGACCTAGGTAGAACCATACTGGATGACAAACGTCCGAGAAAGAGAAATATCATACGATATCACTTATAGGCACAATCTAAAATTTGATACAAATGAGCCAACTTCCATAACAGAAACACAGTCACAGATTTGGAAACCAAACGTATGGCTACCAGTGGGGAAAGTCAGCGGGAGAGGCATCAACCTGGAGTTGGAAATTGGCATACATACCGTTACATACAGAAAATGTTTAATGAATAAGGACCTGCTTTTAGCACATAGAATTTGACTCAATGCACTGTAACGGACGAAAAGAATATGTAAGCTTGGTAGTAATCCGCACAAAAGTACAGAAAACTCTGTGCATAAGAGAAGCAAGTACGAGTTCACCAGAAAGGAACACAACATTGCAAATGTGCTATATCCCGTTATGAAAATAAAGAACAAAAGGGGCGTGTGAATGGTTACTAAATTCGTTCAGCAGCAGAGACCCACCCAGCTGTCACATCCCTGCAGCCAGAGCAGGCTTGGGTCCCAAGGCTTGACTTTCGTGGGACTGAGGGACCTGGTGAGGATGTGCCAGCTATTGCAGCCCCATTGGAGATGTGCTGCCTGATCCCCACTCCAGGTGCCGAAATCTCCCGGGGCAGGGGAGCCAAGCTACAGCTAAACATGCCTGGGACACCCAAAGGATGGTAGAACCTCTGGGCGGGAAGATGTTTGAAAAGTCACCTAACCTCCACATTTCCTGATGCTGTGATTTCCACCTGCAGTCTCTTTCCTTAAGGTCTCCCCACCGTGGGAAGACAATACCCTCAAAACCCGGGTTTCAACAGCTTGGATTTTGTTCCCTGGATAAAGGTTAAGGGGGGGGAGAACTCAGACACAACCCCTAGGGTGTTTGCACAGGCACAGGCCATTTAATATCCAAGAAGGGACAGGACGTTTCCAAAGGCTCAGGTTCCCCCAGGTATACGAGCGGGGCTTAAGAAATGCTGCCGCCTTTTGGCCGCTTCCCGTAACAACAACCTGAAAACCGGTGCTCAGGGGCTCTGCAATTCACAAGACCTGCAGGGCTGTAAATGACACCTGCCCTCGCTCAACATCTTGAGGTAAGTGTTCGAAAAGGATGCGAAAACAAGGAAGAATTGCAGGAAACGCAATCATCAGGTACGTGTTACTGGCACGTTAAAGCACATAAAAAGCTGCTAATAGCACCACTGACTGGGTTGGAAAAAAGGGGGTTTGGGTTTTTACCTGATGTATTATGGAAAACGCTGAAGACCCTTTGTGGCCAATTCAGTATCCGGTAATGCAAATTAACTCGACAGAGGGGTATCATCTCTCACCATTCAGAATCACGATCATCACCAACTCTAACAGCAAGAAATGTTGGAGGGGGCGTGGGAAAAAAAGCTAACCCTGCCCAGGTGATGGTGGGAAGGTAAATTGCTAACAGCCACTCTGGAGAATAGTTTGCAGCTTCCTAAACATCTAAAATCTAGAGCTACAGAGGATCCAGCAATGCCACTCTCGGCCGTATATCCTGGGAAATTCACTATCAAAGGACACATGCACTGCGATATTTAGTGCAGCCCCTTTTCAAGAGCATAGACTTGCAAGCAAAATAATTGTCCTAGAAAGGAACAATGGATAAAGAACTTGCAGTACATATGAACAATGGAGTATTACTCAGCCATGAAATGAAGGAAATGAGTCCATTTGCAGCACTCGGATGGACCTAGGTAGAACCATACTGGATGACAAACGTCCGAGAAAGAGAAATATCATACGATATCACTTATAGGCACAATCTAAAATTTGATACAAATGAGCCAACTTCCATAACAGAAACACAGTCACAGATTTGGAAACCAAACGTATGGCTACCAGTGGGGAAAGTCAGCGGGAGAGGCATCAACCTGGAGTTGGAAATTGGCATACATACCGTTACATACAGAAAATGATTAATGAATAAGGACCTGCTTTTAGCACATAGAATTTGACTCAATGCACTGTAACAGACGAAAGGAATATGGAAGCTTGGTACTAATCTGCAGAAAAGTACAGAAAACTCTTTGCATAAGAGAAGCAAGTACGAGTTCACCAGAAAGGAACACAACATAGCAAATCTGCTATATCCCGTTATGAAAATAAAAAACAACAGGGGGATGGGAATGGTTACTAAATTCGTTCAGAGGCAGAGACCCACCCAGCTGTCACATCCCTGCAGCCAGAGCAGGCTTGGGTCCCAAGGCTTGACTTTCGTGGGACTGAGGGACCTGATGAGGATGTGCCAGCTAATGCAGCCCCATTGGAGATGTGCTGCCTGATCCCCACTCCAGGTGCCGAAATCTCCCAGGGCAGGGGAGCCAAGCTACAGCTAAACATGCCTGGGACAGCCAAAGGATGTTAGAACCTCTGGGCGGGAAGATATTTGAAAAGTCACCTAACCTCCACATTTCCTGATGCTGTGATTTCCACCTGCAGTCTCTTTCCTTAAGGTCTCCCCACCGTGGGAAAACAATACCCTCAAAACCCGGGTTTCAACAGCTTGGATTTTGTTCCCTGGATAAAGGTTAAGGGGGGGAGAACTCAGACACAAGCCCTTGGGTGTTTGCACAGGCACAGGCCATCTAATTTCAAAGCAGGGACAGGACTTTTCCAAAGGCTCCAGTTCCCCCAGGTACACGAGAGGGGCTTAAGAAATGCTGCCGCCTTGTGGCCGCTTCCCGTAACAACAACCAGAAAACCGGTGCTCAGGGGCACTGCAAATTACATGGCCTTCAGTGCTGTAAAGAACGTCTGACCTCGCTCAATGTCTTGGGGTAGTTGACCGAAAAGGACGTGAAAACAAGGCGCAATTGCAGCAAATGCATTAAAACAAATAGGATTTACTGGCACATTAAAGCACGTAAAAACCTGCTTAATTGCACCAGTGACTCGGTTGGACAAACGGGGCGTTCGGGTTTTTCCAGTGTGTATTACAGCAAACACCGAAGGCCCTTTTTGGCAATTGAATATTCCGGTAATGCAAATCAACTCGACAGAGAGGTATCACCTCTCACCATTCAGAATGACCATCATCACCAAGTCTAACAGCAAGAAATGCTGGAGGGGGCGTGGAAAAAGCTAACCCTGCCCAGATGATGATGGGAAGGTAAATTGCTAACAGCCACTCCGGATAACAGTTTGGAGTTTCTTAAACCTCTAAAATCTAGAGCTACAGAGGATCCGGAAATTCCACTCTGGAGCATATATCCTGGGAGAGCCCAGTAATCAAAGGATACACGCACCGCAATATTTAGTGCAGCCCTGTTTTCAAGAGCATAGACTTGCAAGGAAACTAATGGTCCTAGAAAGGAACAATGGATAAAGGACTTGCAGTACATATGAACACTGGAATATTACTCAGCCATGAAATGAAGGAAATGAGTCCATTTGCAGCACTCGGATGGACCTAGGTAGAATCATACTGGATGACAAACGTCCGAGAAAGAGAAATATCATACGATATCACTTATAGGCACAATCTAAAATTTGATACAAATGAGCCAACTTCCATAACAGAAACACAGTCACAGATTTGGAAAGCAAACGTATGGCTACCAGTGGGGAAAGTCAGCGGGAGACGCATCAACCTGGAGTTGGAAATTGGCATACATACTGTTACATACAGAAAATGACTAATGAATAAGGACCTGCTTTTAGCACATAGAATTTGACTCAATGCACTGTAACGGACGAAAAGAATATGTAAGCTTGGTAGTAATACACAAAAAAGTACAGAAAACTCTCTGCATAAGAGAAGCAAGTACGAGTTCACCAGAAAGGAACGCAACATTGCAAATCTGCTATATCCCTTTATGAAAATAAAAAACAAAAGGGGGGTGGGAATGGTTACTAAATTCGTTCAGCGGCAGGGACCCACCCAGCTGTCACATCACTGCAGCCAGAGCAGGCTTGGGTCCCAAGGC